>NW_020327552.1:0-36672 GCF_001858045.2 Oreochromis niloticus
CATATTTAAAGAAACAGGGATCAAATAAAGAACATTATTGTGGAATAAATTACAGTGAAAATAATCACTGCTTTGCGTTATAGAGTGACTTATGATGAGGTATTAATTGGTTAACTTTACTCTAACAGCTTTTCACATAGTGCTGTGACCAGGATGAAATCCATCATAAAGTAACTGTAAACAGTAGAACCATTAGCATGAATGTTATGGTTCTACTCTGATCAAAACTCAAGTCAGCTGTGTGACCTGATATAAAATGATAAAGAGGAACACATATAAATGGATGTGACCTTTATGAACTTTTCAAAATGACTTTATATGTCTGACCCATTATCTATATATATTAGAGCAGATGTGGAAACCACTGTTAGACCTAGCTATACTAATGTAGTTACTGACACCCCATACTAAGGCAGGATTCATACAAACACACATATTTATTCTCTTAAACATTTTCTTTTTTCACATTTTGAGATTGTGTAATTTCTATAAAGAATATGTGTAATGGTTCAATAGATATAGTTATTAAATGTCCATAATAATCACATGATCATTTTTGTACATCCTACAATTCAAGATTAGAGCTGTGTGTTTGTATGAATTCAGCTTGCTATACTTAGACTTAGATATATTAATCCACTATTTACCAAACAATGTAACTTGTTTGGGTAAATAGATTGGGTTTGTCCTACAAAATAATTATTCAACAATAAAAAAAAAAAACACAAAAAACATCTGCACATTAATCCAGAGTTCAGTTTCATATGTCTGATATTGTTTGTTAAATCTGGTGACACAAACACAGTCAAAAATTCATTGCTAGCGTGACATGTGGTCCTTTTTGTCTTTGACCAATGATATGCTGGTTACTTGGACCAGTTTAGTATTTGCTGTCACAGAGGAATGTTAAATCCAAAAGACAAAACTGAAAAAAATATGTTAATTGCAAACATGTTTTTGCTTAGTCAAATGATTGAAATTACTGGAAACTGTCACCTTAAAACCTCATTGTAAATATCATCACAAACAGATGTTTTCACACAGTTAACAAAGCTCCACCACATCGATAACTGCATATAAATGTAAAGAAAAAAAAATAAAAAAAAACAATTAACACAAGGGAAGACTTTTGATTTAATAACTAAGCTTAAAATAAGTGTTACCTTTGAATATTTGTGGGAAAAATCTGATGCTACCCCAAGAATACAAAGCCACACTGGAAACGAACAGGCTTGCAGCCCTCTGTCTTCCTGGAGTGAGGTGCCTGATCAGTAGCAGTGAGTTGACAGAAGTCGGTGTCTGTAAGAGTGGCCAAGCACTGATACTCTGTCCACTTGCGTAGAGTCTAAGAAGCTGGAATGCAGGCACACTGTACGAGCTTGTTCTAAAAAAATACAGAAAAAGGAACATTTTATTTGTGTTAACTAGAAATAAGTTATAAAATGAACAATGTTGAAATACCTTATAGGTGCTGCAGGCCACATAACCAGAATCCAGAGCAATCTCACACTCACATGATGGTGAGGAAAGACATGAGCTCTGCAATGAGGTTTGAATGTCAGTTGGGACACTGAAGAACTCAGAAGACAGCAATACCTGCACAGAGAGACAGAGTAGAAAAAGCATAGATTTGTAATCCATAATGTGAATTAAAACTCAAAAAGTGTCAACAAGTATAATCATTTGAGTGTGTAATTCTTTATGCAATAAACAGGATTTAAATTAATTAAATGAATTAAAAGCAATGACATTTTTTATCAAAGATAAAGAATCATACCTCTCTCTGCTCTGAGGATCACTGAGCATCTCTGACAGGAAATACAGTTTCCTCAGTATGAGTCATCATTGATGGTCTCAGAGGTGTGTAGTGTGGCAGCATGATGATGGTCTCCAGATCAGGCAGGAGGTCAGGTGATGGGTGTGTCATCTTCTCCATTGAAGACACACTGGTATGGCAGTTCATAAAACAGCAGTCTCCTTGTGGCATGTAGTTATCTGTGCAGTCCAGCACTGATGGATCAGGTTTGGCTCAGCAGTTCATGAAGATGGTGTTAAGATGTTGTTGTTTCAGCTGAGGATGGTGAAGTTTGAAGGTTTTCCCAAAAGGAACAGGACTGTGTGTGCCCTGTCTGAAAAAATACATCTACAAAACATAAAGTGCTTTTAACACCACCCACCCTCCCCACCCACCCATCTCAGCCCCAAGTG
The DNA here is from genome assembly GCF_001858045.2 of Oreochromis niloticus. Lineage (NCBI taxonomy): Eukaryota > Metazoa > Chordata > Actinopteri > Cichliformes > Cichlidae > Oreochromis > Oreochromis niloticus. Next base: position 2,209 of record NW_020327552.1, read on the forward strand.
TCTATGTAATGCTGGTATGGGGTGTCAGTTACTAAATCTAATTAGTGCGTCAGAAAGCGGGGCTACACCTAAAGCCCCCGCTTTCTGATGTCTTTGTTATTAGCAGCTTTTTCCAGCTGCTCAGAGAATTCTGACTTGGCCTTTATCCACCCAAACCCAAACCCACCCGGATAAAGGCCAAGTCAGAAAATGGATGCAGAAACTTTCCATGTACTTCTAAATCAGTTTTTATACATATTCTGTAAGCTGTAAAAATGTTTTTCTCTACATAATGAATCATTATAGACATCTCTGGTAGCCTAAAGATAGTTTAAAACTTTTAACATTTTTTACCTGTAAAACATGATAAGCAAAACTCATTCATCCAAAAACATTTGATTCTACAAAATTTACTATAATCAAGAAAATATAATTGTCTGTTATTATTCATGTGACCCATAATAAATACCTGCATTTATCTGGGATTTATTTATTTACTATTTCATATTTGAAAGCCCTTTGAGGGAAGCTCTCGTTTGTTGAGATACATACGTCAGAGTAAAAAAAGTATCAAAAAAGGAGATGACAATTAACATCCATGAAAAAATGCATTAGTAGATTTAGTCATTTAAAACATGAGAATAAAAAATAAATTATGTCCGTTTAATACTTTTTGCAGCATATTTCAGATCTGAGGTGCATGATAACAGAAAGCAGATCTCCCGCTCTGCATGAAGTACAGCCATGATTTGGTGAAATGATTAATAACATTGCAATAAGAAAGGGTCTTCTTACAGACAGAGTAGGGAAGACAATATGAAGAAATATATTATTCAATGAAAAATCTTTTTCATGCTCTACAATCAGTAAACTCTGTAACAAACATGATCTGTAATTGTTTCAAAACTCACCAGACGACTTCATGATTGGCTGGAGGACAGGACACAAAACACAGGGTTGTGGTAACTGTAATATGTCCTCAGGACACCTGAATGAGACTTTGCTGTGGCTGAGAAACAAAAATGAGGTCAAGCAGGGTGTTCTTGTCTGTAGTGGCAGAAGTGATCAGCTGTGAATACCACATTTCAAGATTGGGTGACAGTCCATTATTTCAAGTGAATCTAAAAGACTTACCAGGTTTTGCATGAACGGTGCCAAACTGTAGTCAGGAGGTCTGTACACAACAGCAATGAGCGCAGGGAATGGAGCCTGAACCTTCAACACTAAAAACTCAAGATCAGTGACATTATGCAGATACTGTTTTACCTGAACCTGAAAATGATTCCTCAAATACACAACAACTCCACCACCACTTCTGCTGGCCATGTGAGGAAAGTTTGTGTAGGACACATGTCTGTTGCGTTTGAACATGGTGTAGCCGTCCAAATGAAGACTGTCTGCAACAAAGGAGCCTTGGAGGTGAGACTCTGTGAGACACAAAACATCTGCTAAACACATTTCATGATGACTCTTGATGTCACTGATGTGAGATGGCAAACCCTCCGTATTGTGATGGATCAGTGTAAGAGTGTCAGGTCTGCTGGCTGTTTCTCTGACCTGAAGAAGAGGCATCATTTCCTCAACGCTGGCTTGTCTCATGGTTTGGAGCGCTGCAGTTACCTCGGATTGGCGTAAATCTTTTTCTCATCCAAGTCCTGTAAATAGAGTCCACTGAGAGACGTCACCCTGCTGAGAGCAACATAAGCCATACCTGGTTCAAAAATGTTCTTCATTGAAACTACAGCTGTCTGTGTTGTAAGACCCTGAGTTTTGTGGATTGTGCAGGCAAATGCGAGCTTTACAGGAAACTGTCTGCGTACCGCTCCTTTAAACTTCAGACTCTCCTCTGCTCTCTCAATGTAAACCAGATCATCAGATGCTGCATTAGCACTGCGGTTGTGTCTCATAGGCTGCCGGTTGTCCATTCTGAGCCCCAGTTTAATTATTTGTCCATCATTTTCAGATCTCACCACCTTTATCAGTATACCAAAAGCACCATTGACCAAACCGTTTAGTGTGTCCAAGTTTCTGGTCAGCATCACTCGGGCTCCTTCAGCAACATTCAGGGTGTCGGGTAAATCATTTCGCCCACCTGTAAATGGTTTGTCTCTTCGTGCCATTCTGCCTGTACGTTTATCCTTCTGGAAATCGTCTGCATTGATGATTATAATGTTTGAATGAAGCTTCTTGAGCGTATCTGTGTTGTGGGATTCAACATTCTTGTTGGTGGCATAAATGTGTAAGACCTCGATTGGACATTCTTCTGGTGCAGTCACAGCCTGTGACAACAAATCTCTGTCGCACTGAGAAAGCTCATCTGTCTTTTCTTTGACTCTAATCCTGTTCAGCATCTCTGCAAAGGCCACATCATCTTTCTGACGCATGATCTCGGTTAGAGTGATCATCTGAAAATGTTCCTGCCATAGGTCAATCTGTTCTGGATCATAAACGCAGAGAGGTTTAGACTGTCGCACTGGTGGCAGCTGGTAAAAATCTCCAACAGCTAAAACTGACATTCCACCAAAAGGTCTCTGAGTGCCTTTGATTTGTTTCAGTCTTGCATCCACATAGGCGAAAAGGGGTTTTGAAACCATTGAAATCTCATCAATAACAATAATTTCAGCATTTATAAGCTCAGATCTGACTTCATCCAGTTGGTTACCAAGTCCTTGAATGGGTGGTTTCAGACTCCTGGGTAGTTTCAGTAGAGAATGTAATGTAGAGCCATTGATAGAAAAAGCTGCTGTACCGGTAAATGACGTCAGTAAAACAGTTGGATTTGATATGTCAGCTTCTTCTGCATTAGAAGGCAGTCTGCTCAGGATCTTTGATGCTTCAGAGTGAATACACTTAATCAGATGTGACTTTCCAGTTCCTGCACCACCATTGACATAGAAGAAAAATGGATCTGGGTTCAAACCACAAACGCGCTGAATACACCAGTCTCTTATAGCATAGAACACGCAGGCCTGCTTCTGGTTCAGATTCTGATACATTACGCGTACCACAGCTGGATCGACTGCAGGTTGTTCTCTGACGGCTCTGATCTCTGTTACAGCATCAGACTGACGACTGTAGTCGGGGACATTCTCCTGTTCGTTCTCATCATCAGAATGTCTCTCAGGAAGATTCTCATCACATTGCAACCTCACAACTTCAGAATCAGGAGCCAGATTACACCATTCATCGATCACAACGTCCCTATTTTGTTCAAACTCTTCCAGTGCACTCTCAATATCCTCAGAGTTCTTCTCATACTTGTCTTTATTTCTCTTCACAATCCTTTTCACAGACTCACTGTGGTCTGAACATGGAAGTCGTACAAAACCTGAGTTGTAGAAGGACTGATAGGTTTGGAACCCTTGTGGTTTCAGTTCCTGCTCTGATCTGTGTGGAAGGTAAAGTCTCAACAGTCGTCCATAATATTGCTCAGGATCTTTTTCCTGTGAACAGTGGTAATACCTGATTATAGCTGGTTTATCATTCTTTCGCCTTTGTACAAATCCAAGCTGGTTTAGAAGAGGAAGCACATCTTTTCCTTCATTTGGACCACTCACCAACCGGCACAAGGCAGCAAAATCAGCCAGGGACATTTCCTCATATTCTGGTGTCTCAGGTCTGCATTTGTATTTATCACTCAAACTTGTCATCCAAATATTACAACTGTCATGTGTTGTGGATTCCAGGTAGCTCATCGGGCGACTCATTTTTACTGGGTTATCATCTGTTGGTACAAATACAACACTGCGGGAACATTTTTTCATTTTTAGGCCACAGACTCGAGTCACACACTCCTGTGCGCTGATTTCTCTCTTTTTTGAGTAAGCCTGCATCACAGCTCTCATTTCATCACATTCATTGACCGTGTTCTTATCAGAGTTGTCAATAACTGTCTTTAGGTATTCAGAGAGGCCAGATTCTTTCTTCGTTATATATTTACAGAGGTATTCTATACATGAATAGGCATTCAATATTAACGAGACATCTAAATTAGAGTTCCAGGCTTCAAGCAGGTGTGGGTTGTAATTGTTGATCCAACAGTCCTTTGGGTCACGTTTCAGAATAAGAGCTGTTTTCTTGTTTATGTCCTGGAGGCATTGTTCATACTCATTCATTGTCAAGTTGCATTGTGACAGAATCTGCTCTATGGTGAGGGAAGCAGCTTCAGGTTCCTTTAGCAGGTTCAACAAAGGTCTGAGTTTGGCTTTTGCAGCTTCAGTGTCTGAATCCTCATCCTGTCTCACAATCATTGTTCTTGTGGATGGCGGTTTTGGAAACCCAAATCTACAACCAGAGTTCACACTCTTAAAGCATGTTTTTGTGTGGTTTTTGCTGTGCTTTTGTAGTTCAGCGACTTTTTTGTGCAGTTCAGGCTGTTTTTCTGGATCAGGGAGCTGAGCTGAGATGTATCTGTCCACAAAGTCACAGACAGTTTGGTCATCATCCACATCTACTTCTACCTTTTCTTGAATCCACAGCAACATGTGTATATGTGGACTGCCTCTGTGCTGGAACTCAACTCTGTAAAAGTAATCAATGATTTCACCAAGGGGCTGTGCAGGAGAAAACAGCAAATCTCTGAACAAAGCCTCAACACGCTTATCAAACATTCGCATGGTGGTTACTGGATTTGATCTTAGAATTTCACACTTTTCTGACCAGTCCAGGGCTTCGAAATCAACCTCTTCACCTTGCTGTCTCTTTATTGCTTGAATCACTTCAGGCCATCTCATCTCAGCAGCAGAGAAAGTGACAAAGAACTGAGGTGTTCCTATTTGACGAACCATACTGAATAGATCTCTGGTAGTTTTCTGCCAGTAAGCTGGAGTTCCTCTGAGTGGCTGCATAAATCTGATTGCATCTTTATTTCTTACCAGCTTCTCTACTTCTGTCTTACTTTGTAACATTCCTGATGTGATTTTGCGTCCATCTTTGGTCATAGTTTTACCTTTCCTTAGCTGTATTGTCATGCTGGAATTAGCCAAGTGTATTTCAGTTACAAACTGTGAGAAAAATAGGTAATTTGTATCTTTAGCAAATCTTGCATCAATGTTGAAAAGCCTTGACTTGAAGTAAGCACTTGGTGTGAGTTTAAGACGTCTCTTTTCATCCAGTGTATTCTGACCAGTAGGAAACTGCACAGGAAATGCCATGGCTTCCAAATGAGGAGTTCTGAAGAAGCTAACAGGATTGTTTCTTTCTGCAGGAGCCACACAATATGTGTTATCAGTGAAACAGAGAATCTCTTCTGAAATGTCTACAGGCTGCAGACAACTTTCTAGAGCAAAACCTCCATTGTTCAAATCACTTTCTGGTTCCTCTGGATTTTGTTCCTCTGGTTGTTCATCACAGGATTGCATATTAACATCTTGTTCACTTTCAGACTCGGTTTCACTCAAAAGGGCATCTTTTTCATAGTTGTCAATTTCCATTAAATCTGCTTCATCATAATCATCACTTGCCATGCTGGCTTCATCACTGCTGTCATCATCAGGTAACGTTGGATCACAAAGCAATGCATCATCTCTGATAACAATATCTGTGTACTGTGGATGAATCTGTTTCAGTTTATGCAGGGCTTGGATCAGTTTAGACCAGGTGACAGTCTGGAACAGCTGATGGCCTTTGTAACACAGTCGTCTTTTAAGCTTGATCCTCATTATCTGTGATTGGTTTCTGAGCCTCGGTAAACAGTCAACTGTTTGTTGGACTTCAGATGGTACACACACCACATTACCACGTATGAGTCTTTGTCTGCCCTTTGGAAGTGGAATAATCTTTGCAAATGGTATGCATTTGGCAATCAGATGTCTCTCCAGAATGTTGAGATCACACAGTTCAGCTGGAATATCCTGCAGTTCTAAACCATTGACAGCAGCAAGCCTGGGCATGCATCCACTTTTGAGGGAACTGTGACACGTGTGACAGATATACTCCTTTTTTCTCTCAACAGGAAAGCTGCAGTGATCATTACATGCTTCATCACACACATGAACAAATTTACCAGTTAGACACTGCTGAGCTACAGTTTGGTGTTTTGAGTAATTGTTTCTTTTGCAGATTTTCACCTGATTAGGAAAAGAAGCTTTTAGACAAACAGTACAAACATAAGATGGTGCTGATTTAATGTTTGATCTGAAACGAGATATGGCCTCATTCATTAAACTGTTATCTGGATGACACTGTAAACTTTCAGCTGGTCGATGCATCTGACGATATTTTCTTTTTATTTTCATTGCACATCTGAAATTATGCATCTGTCTAAAAGAAAAACCGTTCCAATATTTGACTCTCATTCGTTCTCTCATATTGTCCTTGTGTTGCTGCTGAAATTGTTTCTCTTCTCCATAACGTTTAGTGACGTAAGATCGTTTTTTCTGTCTAAATTCTTCACTTTCTTTATATAGGTTAGAAACATATGACCTCATGTAAGCTTTATGTTTCTCTCTGAATTCATCACAAGTTCTGTATATTCTTCTAATACGTTCCTTCTGCTTTTCTCGGAACATGGGAGATTCTCTGTATGTTCTTCTTATTCGTTCCTTCTGCTTTTCTTGGAACATGGGAGATTCTCTGTATGTTCTTCTTATTCGTTCCTTCTGCTTTTCTTTGAATAAAGGAGATTGTCTATAAGATTCTTTATATGTTTTTCTCATACGTTCCTTCTGCTTTTCTCGGAAAATGGGAGATTCTCTATATGTTCTTGTTATACGTTCTTTCTGCTTTTCTCGGAATAAGGAATCTTCTTTATACATCCTTATGACACGTTCTCTTTTTCTCTCTCTAATTTTAGCACTATCTCTATAGATTTTTCTCAAATGTTCTCTCTGTTTCTCTCTATATGTAGCATTGAGTTTATACAGATTATTTTTGTACACACTCTTTTTCTTACTGTGATCAGAATCATGAGACTTTCTACTAGAATCTTTTTTCTTTGCCTTAAAGCTTTCATCAAAAGTGTACGTCTGTCTTTCTTTCTTTTTCTGATTTTCCTTTCTCTGTGGTAGTTTTTCTTGGACCAATAGTCGTCTCCTAATCTTTCTCCTTTCCTGTTTATTACGCTTCAACAGTTTATGTGAGAGTTCCTCTGTTGTCTCAGTTAAACAGGAGGCAGTGTTTAAATCATTCTGAGGAACAGATTCTTTTGTTACCTGAGTATCTCTTACAGAAGATGCAGAGGTTTCTATTTCTAAATAATCAGAAGGACGATTGTTCAGCTCAGCAGCTGGCTCATTTGAATAATCCACTCTGGATGACATCACTTCAGTGGCTAAAGTGTCGGTCACAGTTTTCTGTGTCTGCTCAGTGGATTTTGGGGTTTCAAATTCAGGTTCATTTAAAGCTGGTGCTGGAACAGTTGTAGCTGTTTGTCTGTTTTCATCAGCATCTCTTTGGTCAGCTGCGTTTTCACTGTGAAACTCGACAGGCTGTAGCTCATAAGTGCAGGTTGGTGCGATGCTAAACATTCGGTACAAGCATTTGATCCTGTCAATCATGTCGTTAAGACGTGTGAATTTTAACATAACTGCAGTTCCACCACTTACAGCTAGCGACAATGGCATTCCTGTAGACTTACGTGGGTGAGGGTCAAAATATGCGTATTCACCTGAAGTCAGCCTGCAAACTGCAATGACTGTTCCTCCCATGACTAGCAAAGCGTAGCGAACCGCTGAAGCCAAACACTGTAGTCCCTGTTCAAGGCTCGGAAGATGATTTGTACCATCAAATGTGCCATAATGAGCAAACTGAGACATGTCCACTTGATACTCGTGTCTGCGGCTGGTGACCACTGAGGGAAGCTCATCACAGGCTAGAAACACGCTGTTCACAAACCTCTTTCTGGCATCTGAATACACGACATGGCCTTTGTCCAACATACGGTTAAGATCTGCTCTGGTAATGAATTCATCCTCGTGTAAGAATGACAGGAAAACCAAACTGTTAGCCATGCATTGCTGATTCCTGTACTTTCCATACTTAGCAGAGGCCTGGCTTCGGGATGCACAGATGCTACTCACTCGTGGACGAGTTTCACTGTTTGTAACCTGTACATGAGACGGTCCTGGAGCTTCTCCATCATGCTGTGTTTGCACAGTTACCTGGGGTTCAGTCTGAATTACCTGCTGTACTTTAGCATCTGGCACACATGCTGAGCAAACACCTCGCTTTACCACATCTGCATAAGACACTGCGGCTGTCTGAGCACTGCTCTGCACTTCTGGGCTGGGAATAGTTGTAACAGACACCTTTACCTGCTCACCGCTCTGAGAAACATTTACCTGTTGATGACTTTCACGGTTTGTAACCTGTACATGAGACGGTCCTGGAGCTTCTTTCTGCTTTTGCCATCTAAGCTTCTGGGACTGCGACCTTTGACTTTTTCTTGGCATTTTGTTGAAGTACAAACTGGACCTTATATGTATTTATACACAAATGTAAACAAAAGTCAACCTGTAAACACTGAAAATCTAATGACTTTAATGACTATTAAATCAGAGATTTATCAGAATTGATGTAAAAGGCTGACTTAAATACAAACTCAATATAAAAGTTATTTAAAGTTCTTTGAAAACACTTTGGTCTGTTTTATTGTAACTTTTTCAAAAACTGTATATTATTACTTCTTATATTTTTTTTTTAACCAGACTGGATAACAAATAGGTCTATACTTCTGTAAAGTAATATGTAGAATAAATCTCAACAATCAATCAACAGGCTTTGATAAAAATCTTAGCTTTTAAGTAGACTGTGTAAATCTTTCAGATATTTAAAATTTAAAGCAAATATAAGGAGCTGTGATGGTGTGGTGATCAGATGACAGGCGATGGGGATTGTTCAGCTGGATGTTCTGCAGCAGCCAGGAAACAGGAAGTCTGGGTTCTCAGGAGAGCCTCTAGATGACAACTGTAATTGAATACTTACACTGAGTGACAAAAAAGGCTTTGTCCTTAAATAATAATAGTATAAACTTGTAGTCAAATGTTATAACCAATGAAACAGACTTGAAAAATGTATTTGAATCAAATTTAATATTTATGTGAATATAAGTCTGAATTACAAAATAACCAGATTATTTTACTACAAATATATCTAAAAAAAAGGTGTATATAAGTTTATATAATTTATCAAATTGCACTTGTAAGCCAAACTATCAGTGTTTATTTCAAAGTGTAATGCAAAATTAAAATGACAAATGTAGGGCTCTGTAAGTAGTTTCTACAGTGAGTTCTACTGTACTGTAATTCTACTACTGTATATTCAACTTTTTACTTGTAATTTCCAGCAAAATGAGTGGATATGAAAGTTTAATGACAGGAAAGAAGGAGCCGTGAGAGCGGAGATCTCTCCGAATTCTGAAAACAGATCGATGAAGTTGTGGTAACTTCAATTCCAAAAACTTGGGTTTCTTCTCAAACTTGGTTTATCTCAAACTTGGTTTATCTCAAACTTGGTTTATCTCAAACTTGGGTTTCAGGCAAACTTGGTTTCAGGCAAACTTGGTTTCAGGCAAACTTGTTTTGCTTTTCAACTCAGGTTCAAGCTTGTCAACTTAGATAGAGCTCGTGGCGGAGAAATGATAGAAGATAGAATGGCTTGTCAAAAAAGATGGAGCAGGGAGAGGGAGAGTGATAGGACAGACTGAATTGCTTGTTAATGATAGAGGGAGAGGGTTTTCTGCAGCAGGTCACCTGTAAGACAGAAAGAAAGTGGAATTAGACACACTTCCAATAAACCTGGCTTTACCATATTTTTCAGACTATAAGGCACATTTAAAAGCCTTTAATTTTCTCAAAAATAGACAGTTCACCTTATATATGGTTGCGCTTACTGACTTCAAACCAATTCTGTGGTACACGGCACTCAAAAATCTGTCAAATGTTTTAGTATGTCTTTGGTAAGCTACAAAGCAGCACCACTTGATGTATTGTCGGAGCATGGCTACCATAGTCAGCACCCTCGTAGAGTAATTCGTACTGTGCTTCAACATAATATGGTGTGTGTGTGTGTATAAGGGCCTGGCACCTGTTGAGAGCCATGCTTATGAAGCAGATTTCAAACTGATCAACCCACATTCATCAATACACAAATCCTGAAAAGTGAGTGCATTGTTCTGTATTTTATGTCTTACAACTGAACAATGTTGAGAGTTATTGTAAATGAGTTGAATAAAGTTTGGCTTATCTGTTTTGTTTGACTTAATGTGCCTTATGTGGGGAATAGAAATATTTTATTGCTATTATTTGCTGCTATTTTATAATCATCATTACCATTTCATGTGATGTTGCATTCAATTCAATTCAATTCAATTCAATTTTATTTATATAGCGCCAAATCACAACAAAAGTCGCCTCAAGGCGCTTTATATTGTACAGTAGATAGCACAATAATAAATACAGAGAAAAACCCAACAATCATATGACCCCCTATGAGCAAGCACTTTGGCGACAGTGGGAAGGAAAAACTCCCTTTTAACAGGAAGAAACCTCCGGCAGAACCAGGCTCAGGGAGGGGCGGCCATCTGCTGCGACCGGTTGGGGTGAAAGAAGGAAAACAGGATGAAAGACATGCTGTGGAAGAGAGACAGAGATTAATAACAGATATGATTCGATGCAGAGAGGTCTATTAGCACATAGTGAGTGAGAAAGGTGACTGGAAGGGAAAAACTCAATGCATCATGGGAATCCCCGGCAGCCTACGTCTATTGCAGCATAACTAAGGGAGGATTCAGGGTCACCTGGTCCAGCCCTAACTATATGCTTTAGCAAAAAGGAAAGTTTTAAGCCTAATCTTGAAAGTAGAGATAGTGTCTGTCTCCCGAATCCAAACTGGAAGTTGGTTCCACAGAAGAGGGGCCTGAAAACTGAAGGTTCTGCCTCCCATTCTACTTTTAAATACTCTAGGAACAACAAGTAGGCCTGCAGTGCAAGAGCGAAGTGCTCTAATAGGGTGATATGGTACTACAAGGTCATTAAGATAAGATGGGGCCTGATTATTTAAGACCTTGTATGTGAGGAGCAGGATTTTGAAATCAATTCTGGATTTAACAGGAAGCCAATGAAGGGAAGCCAAAACAGGAGAAATATGCTCTCTCTTTCTAGTCCCTGTCAGTACTCTTGCTGCAGCATTTTGGATTAGCTGAAGGCTTCTCAGCGAGTTTTTAGGACTTCCTGATAATAGTGAATTACAGTAGTCCAGCCTGGAAGTAATAAATGCATGAACTAGTTTTTCAGCATCACTCTGAGACAGGATATTTCTAATTTTAGAGATGTTGCGCAAATGGAAGAAAGCAGTCTTACATATTTGTTTAATATGTGCATTGAAGGACATGTCCTGGTCAAAAATGACTCCAAGGTTCCTCACAGTGTTACTGGAGGCCAAGGTAATGCCATCCAGAGTAAGAATCTGCTTAGATACCATATTTCTAAGATTTTCAGGGCCGAGTACAATAACCTCAGTTTTATCTGAATTAAGAAGCAGAAAGTTAGCGGCCATCCAGGTCTTTATGTCTTTAAGACATTCCTGCAGTTTAACTAATTGGTGTGTGTTACCTGGCTTCATGGATAGATAGAGCTGCGTGTCATCTGCATAGCAGTGAAAATTTATGCTATGTCTTCTAATGATGTTGCCTAGGGGAAGCATGTATAATGTAAATAGAATTGGTCCTAGCACTGAACCCTGTGGAACACCATAATTGACCTTAGTGTCTGAAGAGGACTCTCCATTTACATGTACAAACTGGAGTCTATTAGATAGATATGATACAAACCACTGCAGTGCAGTACCTGTAATACCTACAGCATGTTCTAATCGCTCTAATAGGATATTATGGTCAACAGTATCGAACGCAGCACTGAGGTCTAGCAGGACAAGCACAGAGATGAGTCCACTGTCAGAGGCCATAAGAAGATCATTTGTAACCTTCACTAAAGCTGTTTCTGTGCTGTGATGAGCTCTGAAACCTGACTGAAACTCTTCAAATAAGCCATTCCTCTGCAGATGATCTGTTAGCTGTTTGACAACTACTCTTTCAAGGATTTTTGATATGAAAGGAAGGTTGGAGATTGGCCTATAATTAGCTAAGACAGCTGGGTCTAGAGATGGCTTTTTAAGTAAAGGTTTAACTACAGCCACCTTGAAGGCCTGTGGTACATAGCCGATTATTAGAGATAGGTTGATCATATTTAAGATCGAAGAATTAATTAATGGCAGGACTTCTTTGAGCAGTTTTGTAGGAATGGGGTCTAAAAGACACGTTGATGGTTTGGAGGAATTAATTATTGAAGTTAACTCAGAAAGATCAATTGGAGAAAAAGAGTCTAACTTAACATCGATGGTACTAAGAGTAGCTGTAGATAATATTACATCTGTGGGATGATTATTGGTAATTTTTTCTCTAATGATAAAAATTTTATTTGTGAAGAAGTTCATGAAGTCATTACTAGTTAACGTTAAAGGGATGGTTGGCTCAGTAGAGCTCTGACTTTTTGTCAGCCTGGCTACAGTGCTGAAGAGAAACCTGGGGTTGTTCTTATTTTCTTCAATCAGTGACGAATAGTAAGATGTTCTGGCTTTGCGGAGGGCTTTCTTATAAAGCAGCAAACTATTTCTCCAGGCTAAATGATGATCCTCTAAATTTGTGACACGCCATTTCCTCTCCAGCTTACGAGTTATCTGCTTTAGGCTACGTGTTTGAGAATTATACCACGGAGTCAGGGACTTTGGATTTGAGGCCTTAGTTTTCACAGGAGCTACAGTATCCAGAGTCGTACGTAGTGAGGAGGTAAAATTATTAACAAGATAATCGACCTCTGTTGGAGTAGCGTTCAGATAGCTGCTCTGCTCTATGTTGGTACAGGGCATTGAAGATGATAACAGTGGGTGGATTATATTCTTAAACTTAGTTACAGCACTTTCAGAAAGACATCTACTTTGATAAAGTCTACTCTCTGCTGCTGTGTAATCAATTATTGTAAATGTAAATGTTATCAGGAAATGATCAGACAGCAGAGGGTTTTCAGGAAACACTGTTAAATATTCAGTTTCTATGCCATACGTTAAAACAAGATCTAGAGTGTGATTAAAGTGGTGGGTGGGTTCTTTTACATTTTGAGAGAAGCCAATTGAGTCTAGTAACAGATTAAATGCGATGTTGAGGCTGTCATTTTTAGCATCTACATGGATGTTAAAATCACCCACAATAATTATTTTATCTGAGCTGAGCACTAAATCAGATAAAAAGTCTGAGAAATCAGAGAGAAACTCTGTGTAAGGCCCAGGTGGACGATAGATGATAACAAGTAAGACTGGTTTCTGAGTTTTACAGCTGGGGTGGACGAGGCTAAGCATCAGGCTTTCAAATGAATTAAAAGTCTGTCTTGGTCTTTCGTTAATTAATAGGCTGGTGTGAAAAATTGCTGCCACACCGCCCCTCGGCCTGTGCTTCGGGATTTCTGGTAGTTAGAATGACTCGGGGGTGTTGATTCATTTAAACTAACATACTCATCCTGCTGCAACCAGGTTTCTGTAAGGCAGAGTAAATCGATTTGTTGATCAATTATTAAGTCATGTACTAACAGAGTACATGACTATTCAGATGCATTCAGATGTTCAAATATATTGGTATTATATTAGTCTTTATTACAGGTCCAAAGAAGAACCATTTTAAAGGGTTGAGTTGAATCTATAATTTAAAAGTTATTAATGCTTTTATGATCTCTGTGTAGAGGGCAGAGACAGGAAAATACTCTCTGTGCCAAAATGAGACAGGAAACGAAACGCGTCTGCAGAGCATGTTTTGCAGAAGTGAAACCGAAAGCAGAGCGAGTGCAAGCCAAAGAGCCAAAGAGTTAGTATGCATTTATCTTTGATTTAAGCTTTTAGTAGAGGCTTTTGATCAAAACATTAATTCAGTAGAGTACACCTATAGGGATCACTGATAGGGGAAAGTTCAAGTTGCTTAAGTTAAGGTCAACTAAGGTTCAGAAAAGCAGATGCAGTACAGACAGACAAATAGTGAGAGGTCATGACACGTACGCAGTACACAACATGCACGCGCCCTCGCACGTGTACGCACTCACACACACACCATAACAGATCTATTTTGGTAGGGCAGAAATGCAGAAGTGTGCCGAAGTACTTAGAGGAAGTGCACCCGACAAGCGACAGCGAAGAGGGGAAGCACCGACCCGAAGACAATGTTTTTTAGAGCAATGTTAAAGGTCAGGGAACATTTTGTGGTTTGGATTGACGTAAGCTGTACTATTGTCTATTTTTGTAAAAGAGGGGGGCTTTGTTATTGTACCCATATAAAACCTTGTCTCATGATTGTAAGTTCAGTTCAACACTGATTGGGTTGTTGAACTCACACATGTGTTCATTAAAATGCCGTCTAAATTGCACACGCCTGGATCTGTGGTTTTTATGGATTCTTCTCTCAATATTGAACCCTTAACATTTGGGGGCTCGTTCCGGTGAAGAGAGGGAATTAATTTTGGTGTAGATGGAGAGATCCAGGGTCCGTGGTAATTGGACGGGCAGACGGTAATCAGTGGTGAAAGTGAGTAGGCATTCCCCGGGGCATTAAAGGTAAGACACTGCCTGTTGAAATATATTTCCAAAAGGTGTCACATTGGGCATGTCAAATTAAAAGCCTGGTCGCTGTAATTACTGGTGAATGTCTGTTTTTAATTTTGGTGAGAAGTTGAAGTTGAAGTAATGATAAGAAAAAGAGTAAAAGTGAGTTAGAGTCTCACTAAAGGTACCGGGTTAAAGTCCCAAAGGAATAAGAATAAAGAGGATTTAGGATAAAGAGAATTTAGAATAATAGGTAGTTGGTGAAGTTTGTGACATTAAAGTCTCAATTGAATATAAAGCCGGGCTTGGACACCGATATGGTGGGTTTGTGATTTTCGGGGTGTCTTCAAAATAATTAAATTGTATAGAACGGGACTCTGGGAGTCTAACAAGTGCATTGCTCAGACGTAACGGTTGCCAAGGTCAAGGACGCTTAGACCTTGTCCTCAGTTGAGGGATAGTCAGTTGGTCACTGTGGAGCTTGGGGCACTCCAGAATAACTAGTGGTTGGACCACTTTGCCGTCCGGGACGGTGGTTTGCACTTTTTTGGTCAGTAGAAACCGGGTTTCGGGCGTCTACCTTTTAACTTAAAACTTCGGGGAAGCCTGGGATGTGGGGTGTCCACATAACGGGGCTTTTCGGGTTGAGTTGATTGATGCTTTTAAATTGTGTAGGGTCTTAGATATTTGACCACGGTCCGGGGCCGAGACTGGTTAAATTGATCACAAAAAACTCAGGGAGTTTGTCCCTTGGAGGGTTAATTTAAAAATTGTCTAAATTGTGTAGGTTTTGGAATGAGAAGCCTAAAATCTGTGCAGTTGTAATCATAGGACGTCTGTGTAAATATATTAAGAGACTTGTCTGAGTCTGTGAGTCAGGCTGGTATTATTTTTAGACTGTGTGTGTGTGTGTGAGAATGCAAATAAGGCAGCTGAGAGGTCAATAGAGTATGAGGAAGTTTATAGAGACTGCTAGACATTGCTGATGCATGTACGCTGGTTTTGTTTATTACAATATGTAAGTAAAGTTTTATTTCTTGCCATGACTGTATGACTTTTTGCGGGGTTTTGAGATAGGATACATAAACTGTTGATACTTAAGACCATTACCTGGGTTCTGAGAACTGAAATTGAATTTGAGATAATTTAATTAATAAAGATGTCTGTAAGCGATGTGTGTTTTGGGGTGTCGAAGTAAGATGTTTTAGGATTTTTAGATGGGTTCTGTTTCAGTTTGAGATAATATATACAGTTACATTTTCTGTGTGTGTGTTGTTGAGTGACAACATGCGCAGTTTAAATTGGGCGCTGTTCCTTCCTCTTTTAGTTTCAAAACACAAAGGCTGTTAGATTAAAATTACTGTGAGTAACGGTTTGACTTTTGACTAGGGAAATAATATGCTTACTTTTGGGTCTATGAAGATATTTGACCTTCAGTGATGTTATGAGAGGTTTCAGTTTTCTTTTTCTTTTTTCTTTTGACTTGCTCTTTCTGATCATGGAAGGCATGTCCAAGATACTCGTATGAAAGCGTATTTTGTGTGATTTTAACTGTGTGAATGCTGTCAGTATTTGATTTGAGTGACTGGGTGATTTGTCTGAGTAAGTGAAAAGGGGAAGTCTGAGAGAGAGAAAGGCAGTGCGTGTGAGACGATTTATGGCGTCTGAAAGAGGTTAGAGCATTTAAAAGGTGTGTATGGAATAAAGGAGTGTGAAATATATTTCTTGTGTGATGAAAAGTAGGATGTGCTAAAGTTTGAAAGTGTTTTTAATTCAAGAAAACAAAAAAACAAAGGAGTTAGATTAGTTTGAGGAACAGGAAATATTGCTCTATGTATCGGGGCTGCAGCGACAGGAAATAGTGAACAGGAACTGTGCATGCCCATATATGGGAACTGAGTGTGTACAGAAAGAACACAGAGAGAGAGATTTAACTCTAGGCACATGAAGCAAATGAAGCCTTTAAGAAAAAATGAATATAATACTAATTATATGGTTTAGTGTGTCAATACAGGTGGGCGTCTTTCAACTTTGCAACCTTGAGTTCAGCAGCAGAAAAGTAGATTAAAAGAATTGGGAGAATAAGCCAGTTTTTGGCTCGAAATTGTGCGGCTGGATCTCTCACTTTGTCCCTGAAGCAGAGAAGAAGTTCAAAGGACAGTTAATCGCCTGATGAAGACCGATAGAACATCGTGGACTTGAATACAGCAGGCAAACGACAGTGCCACTGATCCAGTAACACTGATGACGACTGACGACCAGCAGCAGCATGTAAGTGTAATGTAACATGTACTGTGAAAATACAGGCTGGGCAGTTGAACAGTGGGATAAAGAATTGTGGAAGAGCACTACACATTGAGTGATATTTTGCCATGCTGGGACTTAATCTGAAAGAAAGACTGTAAAGAAACAGAGAAGAAGACAGCAGCTGAGTTGAGACTGTGTTTGCTGGAGCTTTGAAGCCCGAACAGGACATTGTGCAGAGAGGACCAGTGAGAGATGAAGCTGGACGAGTTTGACTGCGAGAATATAGGATATAATTGGATTGAAAATTGAAACCTGAACTCATGAATTGTTTAGGGATGTCCACCATAGCATAACAAAGAGGTAAACATTAGAAAAGGTAAGAATAATGAAAGAAATAATTGTTATTACCTTAATGAATAGAAAACACACATACAAATTGTTACATGTGAGATTATTTTTGAAATGAATCAGAAGTGAGATAGTTTGAATCTAAAGCTCAGTGGTGAAATGCATAAATTAAATATGAATATATAGGATGCAATGAAGAAACAGCTTACACGTAGTGTACATTAACATGAATACATAGAAATGCAATGAGAAACTCAATGAATTAATTTAATGAAGAAGCAGTTTACACCCAATTAACATAAAATGCAGGGAAGAACACGCTTACATGCCTGGCATAATTGGTGTTTCTGACCAGAGACAGAGAAATGGGTTATTTAACCACTGGTGATAATAATGAAAATGTCTTAGTTTTGTTATTTTCAGGAGTAAAGCAGACTTGGACCGGCTCTCCACAGCAGCAGTCGGAAGAAAGTTAGAGGTTAACATCTATGGATAAGTTAAGGCAAGTTTCTGGTTGAATTGTTCACAGCATGATGTGTCCAGGAACCTGAAAAGCAAGCCCCAGCTCCTGGCTGAAGACCAGGAGGGCGGTAATTTAAGGTGGGAAATCAAAATGTGGGTTAGTAACTCGGGGAAAAAGAAAACTGACTGCTTAACTGGAGAGTTGGGAAGAAGTCTGGGAGACTGTGAAGTCATAGATGCAAAATAACATATACCCATACACACACAAACAGAAAATGCATTAACCTTATAAAGACAAGCTCCTGAAGCTTAATGAACAGATATTGATTAAAACCTGGCTAAGAACATAAGCATATGCAATGAAGATCTGCTTGCTGCTTGTATGAGTGAGAGAATGGTGTGAATGGTTCATAAAATAGATGGAAAAACAAAAGAAAGTGTCTATAAGAGTGACTCAGGAGTGCTCTTGCACTGAGTGATCAAAACAAGTGATTAGTATAGAAAGAAAATGAAAATAATTCAATAATGTGATAAAGTTTAAACATGTATTTCTTTTGCCAAGTTAAATTGTTGAGATATGGCTGAGTATGGAAAAGTTTGAGAGCTCGTGTGAATGTGGACAGAGGAGCTTGCTGTGTGTGTGTGATTGAGGCCTTAAAGGAGGGGTAGATTGTTCAGAGGTGCAAATTTGATTAGGAGGTTTATAAATTAGTGTTGACACATTGTTGTAAGATCTTAGGCTGAATCTGAGTATGGTAAAGTGCCTAACCGGGGTTATTGTTGTGTACGAAACGGTGCAGCTTTTGGCGAGGTTTTCAGTGTGTCGAACGGGTGAAATTTCAGATTGTTGAAGATTTTTGAGGTTGTTGTTTTATTTTTAATAGAGGGAGTTTTGATAAACATGGACATGTCTATAAGGGCCCATAGTTTCTATAACAGTGCACTTAGAAAAAACCTGTCAGGTGATTTTGTTTTGTGTTTTGATGAGCTAATAATCAGCTCTCTTTTTCTCATTTTGTTCTAAGCAGGCCTGCAAAAGAGTGGATAACAGCGCTGACAAAGTAAAAGGATTGCCGCGAGCCAATCCAGTCTAAAAGCAGAAAGAACTATTTTCTTAAAAACAAAGTAAACAAATAAATGAGTTGATGTTGCTGAGAGTGAAGACTGAATATTTGCGAGATAGTCTCCACTGTCAGCAATACCTGATGGTAATGCGTGTGAGTGAATGTGTGTAAATGGATGGTGACTGGACGGACGAGGCAGACCATAGGGTGGACCGACTGGACACTGACAAAAGACTGGACTAAGGTTGGACACATGACTGATAATTGTTCTGTTTTAACTTTTCTGTTATAACACAGGTTGGATCATAAGTGGATAAACTGAGTATAAAAGGTGATGTTCTGGTTAACACACAGGTTTTTGTTTCTAGGACGTTTCAAGGATGCAGGCTGTGGATGGAGCCAAGAAAGGATTTGACATGATGATTAATTTGATTTCATTCCTTAAATACAGGTTTGAAGGGCCGGAGCATGTATGCCTAATATGATAGGACTAACTTTTTTCTTTTAATTTCCTAAGCTCGAGTGAAGGATTTTGAGTTTGTAACACATGAGATGTGTCACAAAAAGGGGGGTGTTAATATATGCGATTAGCTACATGAAATGTGTTCTTTTAGGGTTACTAGGCAAATGTCTACGTGACCTTTGCCTAATAACCTTTGTGATGATAAACTTGTTTACCGACTTGCTCTCTTGTAGAACAGACAGACTTAGAAAAGGGAACCTCAGCTCTGAGTTCTGAGAATAACTCTGTTAAGTTGACAGGAAACACGTCGAGACAGCAATATAGGGCAAATCTGTTTGAGCTTGTAATTAAATGTGGGACTTGAAAAGAGGAAGTAAATTTGGTGCAGGACGTGCTTGAGACGATCAGACGAGAGAAGGAGAAGGTCAGGAATAGTTTAAACTAAGATTGAGAAAGTAAATGGGGTGAAAGGGGTGTAGCTTCAGGGCAGTTCACAGCCTGGCGTAAACGCAAGGTGCTGTCACACAGCTTAAGTTATTTGGTTGATTTATTTTATGACAAAATAATAAGGAAATATTAAAAATATACAACACGTTGAGAAGATTTCTTATGTTATATTTTAGTGTTTAACATGGAAGATGCCTCTCCGGAGCTTCTCTCCTGATGCTACTCCACCAAAAGAAGTTCATTTATAGAGACTATGTCAGCTCCCAAACAGACAACAACAAACCAAGATTAGCAATAAACAATCTAAACATAAATAATAACAAATGAAGAACAATACAGAATCCAAATCTGAACCAAAGAACAAAATAGTGAAATGTGGATTATTGGGTTTTTCTCTGTATATATGAAGTATTTGTAATGTGTATCTGCTAATGAAGGCTTGTAGAGGCCAGTTTATACTCACAAACGAGTGCTCAGCCAGACTGAAAAACAGGAAGCTTTAGTGCACAAGGCATATTAATAAATATAGACACAAAAAGAGGAACTCCCCATATAAACAACGTTCAAAATGTGTGAAGTATAAAGTACCGAAATAACACTATATAAGTCACAGTTGATGATTCTAATGTTAGAGAGCTCTTGCAATTGGCGTCTGAGCTGTGCAGAGGTCTCTCTTAAGACAGGTACTTATGTAGGTTAGCATGAGGTTGAGTCCAACAGAAGCAAGGCACCCTAAATGTGCACAGCATGCAGCAGGGGTGGCCAAAATAATATAGGAAACAGATAATCTGCCTTAGGATGACTGTATTAATAACGTGTTGTACAGTATTATTTTATGTTTGTCATAACAGTGATGTCTCTATTTACAGGTTGAGTTAATTTTATACACAATGCATAACTGTGCTTGTTTAGAGTTGATGTTCTATCCAAGAGGGTTTTAAGCTTCACTGGTGAGAGTGTCCAGGTGATACATGTTGAGGGATGATGAGAACATAGCAGGTGAATTGCATGCGCGTTTACAAACACACATGATTTAAATATAGGCCAGGCCAAAGGCCTGGACTTGATGCAGCTTTCAACTTTACAGCTCCTAACTTGCAGGAATGGCGTGGAGTGTAATGAATGAATGCAAAACATGCTTACGGACACAAACATGATATGAGTTTATTTTACAGGGTAAAGGTGGACCACAGGTTGCTTTGTTTCTGCTTAGCAACTACTGAGGTAAAAGGTGTTAAAGATAAATATGCAATAAGTGAACAGGAAATGTGTAAGGGTGAGCCGGGTGAAACAAAATGTTGTAGATAATGGAAACTTGTCTAACGGGCATTAACAGTAACCCTTGCATGTTATGTATATGCTTGAGGCCAAAAGAGGCGTAAATCCTGATAGAAAATTTTGAAGTGTGCTTTTTAGCGGAGATTTAGGCTGACATGGGGATGGTGTGCATTTTACTTGGGTTGTGTTTAATAAGACTAAAAGCGTTGCTCACACACATAAAGAGTATTGAGATTGAATAAAGTTAATATAATGGATAGAGCCCAGAACATGATAATATATAAGTGAAATCAAATGCAATGTGTGATTTCACTTTTATTGGGAAAAGAATTAGCCAAGAAATGTGTATTGAACGCTCCACATACTTTGAAACTGCGCAACTCTGAGTGGGCAATGTAATGAAGCAACTGTTACATATTTGCATTAAACTAGCCAACATAGACTCACCACCACATGATGTGGCCCTGCAGCGGGGGCAGAAAATCATTTGCAAACCAGGGATCTTAGGTTGATTATTATATTCTTACTTATGTACACACACACACACAGAAGGGAAAAATTTCAAAACAAAACAAAAAACAACTTCGCTTAACCTGTCAAGCACAGGAGTAAAATAAAAATCTCTTTGGGCTCTGTTAAAATTTCTTTAGTAAAAGTGTAAAAGGCCAAACCTAGGAAGTTCGGCAAACAGGAAAGTTCCTCGAGTATCAGGAGTTAATAGTCAGGAAACATTTCTCACATTAACGCCTTATATCTGACAAATCATTGACTCATAGATGCAAACAGACATACAAGTGCACATACATCCAGATGTGCATTTAGACATTAAAAGTGTAGAGGCATGTACACACAGATTGGCAAACCGGTACAGAGTCTAGCTGAGGAGCTTAACAAAGCAGACGTGGCAGTAGGGTTTATCATTTTGCCTGATATGATATTGGGAACCAATTTTGAATAATGACAGGAACCTGAGATGAACACAGTAAGTTAGTAAGGTATAGCAGAGAAAGGTTGTTTGTTTTCTATCCCTTACAGGAGAAGATTTCCACTAGAGAAGGACCCAGAAAAGGAGCGGAGATTACCTAAGCATGAAGTGTTTTCAAGTGGGAGCTGGTGTTTTATTGCTGGACCACCTAGAGGACATGAGGTTGTTGTCGGATTTGCTGAGTCAGGGGGCGGCTAGAGAGGGTCAGAGCGAAGGTAGTGGACCTGGGAATGGTGTAGTGACGTCTTTGGAAGACGTCAAAAGGGGGAATTGTGGAATTACAGGGATTATTTTACATAACCATCATCTTATCATTGCATTAATTATCATTTCATCAAAGTATTTATTGAAGCTGCTGGCATTATGGTATAATTTATATTATAGGGGTTATCATAATCAAATATTAACATGTTTATTACAGGTGCAGTTATAACTACTTTAAAATGATTGAGTTAAATATATATGTATCATAACTCATATGCTGAGTATATTGTTACAGTAAAATAGTAGCTGAGCAAAGGCCTGAATGTATTCAGCTTCTTGTGGTATTTGAGTTTGCTTAGTTACAGGTGACGGAAGGATGTCCAGTCCATGGTGACCTCAAAAGCCTTAGGTCATCACCATATTCGGAAGAGTATGCCACAAGGAGGAACCTCTATGTTGCATTTAATTCTTAAAATACATGAATGTTCTGTACATGCAAATTATGTGTTTGTAAGCGCAAGAAGGGGCGTTACAATACCCTGATGTTATAAAAGCAATCTAGAGTGTATTTTGGGTAGAGATGTACAACTGCTTTGCAGTTTGCACCTCTCCACGCTGCGTGCATTCATTAAAATCAATTGTTTGATTGACCTCTTCTGGACCATCATTGTTTTACTCTCGTCCTCAATTTCGAGCCCGTAACATTTAGTGCGCCTTACAGTCTGAAAAATACAGAACATATATATCATTACACACTGAAGAGTTGTACAGTACATTATTAGATTCAACTGAATGAAAATGTTTAACATATGGTGGTGGAACATTTCTAAGGACATTTTTGCATTCTATTAACACAATAAAAACAAACAGAGTCTGTAAACCAACATGTGGTGCTACAGTAACTTACTGTAAACATTATATGGTCAAGCTAAACCCACACAATGAAGTTAGAGCAGACAGTTTCAGAACACCTGCTTTAAACACTTCACATGCACTCAACTCAAACTTATGACACATCACATGTTCCTAAATGCCCCAAGGTCTCAAATTCCCATTTCTGTGTGTACTTACCTGGTACAACAGTATATCATAATGTCTGGGGAGCCGTTAACACAAAAGTAAAAAATAATTTACTCAGTATGACTTTTGGCAAAATGAAAAATTATATAGGGCATGTTTAATACACACTCACCTCAATCTACAATAAAATTAGCATGGCCGACATTAGGGCCTAATTAAAAATGTAGTATGATGATAAGAGAGATCTGTAAGTCTGGAAATGTTTACATAGACTTTTCTAGGATTTGATGACTTTTGATAATCACCAATAGCTGTGCTCACTCACAGCACTAAACTGAATCTCCTATAATCAGAAACATTTCCCAGTACTGCACATCAGACAAACCTTTACTTACCAGACTTGAGACGATCAGATCAGCAGTCTAGAGAAAGGAAACAATTCATCAGATCACTGTTTGATGATTCAGACTGTTGAGCCTCTTCACACACAATCCAATTCACTATGACATAAATTAACTAGTAAAATCCTCAATTACTTTAAGGCTTTATGAGCTTACTGTAGTGTAAAGAGGAGATAAATGAACTGCAGCGTCTCAAATGGCATGTGTAATAAAAGCATTCATTACTACAGAAATGCAAAGAATAGCCACCAATATTTGTTGGCACAAGTGCAGGATATACCAAATATTTCCTACACAGAAGCTTTGTGGCTCCAACATTTTCTACCACAAGTCAGTGCTAATAAAGTGTGAACACCAAAACTTTTAAAAATGTAAGATACAAAGTAATTATATAAATCAGAAGCAACAGAAAACCTCATCATGTCTGATATGAATATGTAAATCTTAAAATACATTTAAATATTAACATGTTACAATAGCAGAGGTGCACCATGTTTTGTAATTAAAATTAAATGTCTGAAAATATTACACTAAAAAGTCCTTTCATTGTACCCGTTGCTAGGAATATTTATGAATTTTGCAGTGTACCTTTTTGGCAACCTTTCTATTTAATTTTAAAACACATTATATTCACTAAATAAGTAATAAACCAATTGGACACACTGGCTGTAATGTACCTAACAATGTCCACTCACACCTCTGGTTCTCTTCGTTTTTATTATTGCTTAACTGTTAAAGCTATTACTTATACCGAGTGAGGCAAAATACTTCTACAGTGTTCTGACTTTAATGTAATACATCAGCAGAATTTGAGAGGCAATATAAATCAATACCTGTGCAGCTCTTAAGTGTTTGAGCAACCACTTATACTGACTCTCCTAAAACACTTTAATTGTTTTGTCTGCTACTTAAATCCACAAACATAAGGAGAAAATGAACCACCGTATAAAGACATCTGACATTTAACTATGTTTGGATTTGATAAGCCATAAGAAATTTAAACCATACATAAATGGGCTATTAAACTTCAGGGACATTTTCAGGGGGAGTCAGAGGGGTCCTGTGTGGGGGCTTTGCTGCTACAGGTCACAAATCCTGTGTTTTTGCCAATCAGTAAATGGAAACATATCACAAAAACGCAAACTACTGTATGTAAGTTGCCAAATGTGCTTGCCAAATGCCAGGTTCATACTGCTTCAATTACAATCACTGTTTACTTACCAGCAAAGGCAAAACCAAAGATCTCTTTCACTCTGTGTAACAAAAGACAAAGCACAAAAATACAAAATGAGACAACTCAAATCAGCATCAGAGTCAATACTGCATCACTCTGTGTAGTCCAAAAGACTCAGTACACTTCTTTATTTACCACAGCAACAAACAACTCACCTGTTTTTTCTACACCTTATTAAATATTACTGTCTTCATTAAGGTAAAATGTGGTTTCATCCATTTGTAATAAGCCACACAAGTTTCTCAGTTATGTGATAGCTCTATTAGTTTGGTGCTATTAGATAACACAGTAGATTTCATAAGCAATGATTTGCTACACCTAGCACTGCACACTTTATCAAATTCTGACATCACAATTTCAAAGCATGAGCAATCATAAATGAAAGCTTGGATGATATATTTGTAGGCTTCAACATTTGAGTTGGTCTGCATTCAAATTCTGCTCCCTAAAAATATTATCACATGCACACAGTATCATTTAATATGCTGTTGTTGAAATATCTACATATCATATTTATAATATTAATGGTGCACTGCTGCATTTTATTTATTTGAAGGTGGCCTTTTTTATATTTCATTAATTTTTCACAAAGTGAGAAGTTAAACAGAGCTGCAGGTGTAGGTTTTATTTTAAAAACCAACCTGCACAAACAAGTGTTTGTTAAACAGTTCTTAAAATTTAACTAAAAAACTAAAATTGATTAATTAAAAAAAAAACTTCTTCTTGTTAAGAAATGTTATTATTCTTATATTATATTTTTTTATCCTCACTCTCTCTCTCTCCCTTCTGTTAATTAACCCACAACACAAACACACACCGGCATGTGAATCTTTTTCTCCCAGCCTTCAGTCAGAGGTGGTAAGATGGCTCCTTTAAAGTTGCCGACCCTGCTGCTTCAGCAGCTAATCAGTGGTTCTAAAATGGCGGCTCATTACCTTATAACCTATAGAATGAGGCCGTTTTAACTGACTGATTTATGAAGAGGAGAACTACCTTCAGCTTCCCTAAGAGACTCAGAAACATGAACACACCGAATGAACCAGATACAACACAATAACTGTATTAAACAATCAAATGAACCATATTAATTTCACACTGGGCCTATAGGAGCTAGGCTAGGCGTTAGCGCTTAGGTTGTTAGGGCTAGCATACCAAACACTCCTTTTAAATACTAAAATTACAACGTTTCACTAAAAAAGCAGCCATTGTGTTACTTTAACATGACTTATACTTCGACTGGCTTCATAAGTCACTAACAACAACTCGGTAAATCACTCAAGCAGTTTATACACATTTAATTTCAGAGAAGAGAGACAGAGAGGCAGCGCTTACCGGCAGGGATCAAGCAGAGAGTGGGCGGAGATTCAGTAGTCAGCCGTAGACGTAAAAAAAGAGGCATTCACGGGTAGTGGGAAACTTCGCCATTACACAAAATTGGCATTGAAAACGTGAAAAATATATGTAGATTTAAATATTATTATACTAGATTTTTTTGCAAAAAAAAAAATAACTAGTAGAAATTTAATTCTATAAGTTTAATAAATGTTTCAAACAGGATTCTTTGAATTTGAAATAATGGTTAAAAGACATAAATAAACATAAGGTCATTATGTTAAAATGTACTGTATTATGATAGATTTATGTAACTGACTGCAGTAATAAGAACAGTCTTCAGGACAGTAGGAGCTGCAGAGGCTCATCTCACTGCTCTGCAGGACTCAAGATCTTCAGGAGGTCCTTTAACCCCACTGCCATGTTACTTTTTAACTGTGACCCCTGAAATGTTCATTGCACATTTATTTCTTTTTTTCTAAATCATAATGGTTGTAATCATATAAACTCCCCCTTGTGGGACTAATAAAGGTATATCAAATATCAGATATCAAATACTGACCTAAATGGACTTGCACCCACTTGTTCACCCACATTGCGGTAAAGCTACAGCGTGGACAACTACAGTGAGGTAAAGCTGTGGCTGTCTCCAACAAGACTCTTCAGTGAAAGTTTTAAAGACAACCATCTAAACTATAGCTTTAACAGTTACACTTTCTGAAACCACATGTTAATGTAAAAATTATATTTGTAAGAAAATCGGTTTCATAGAGTGGAAACCTGTTAATACACAAAGACTTGTTCTGAACTATCAGTAATTAGTGCAGGGGTGGCTTTTACACACACACACACACACACACAGACACACAACACAGTAACAGAGAGAGAGAGAGAGATACACGCTTCAGCCATAATTTCATAACCATAGGGGCTACAACTGTCATTTTGTTCGGAAGAGATGGGGGAATCCTTAATTGTTATGTATTTAAAATAAAATTATGAATTATTAGAGATATATGACATAGATGATTGGTTGGGCTTAGGAGCCAAAAAGGCATCAAAATGCAAATTTTAATGTCTCAGCCCTCAGAAATGATTGGCTGGTTGTGAAGTCGTGCAGGTCCTCATATGTAAATTTGAATATTACAGTGCTCACAGAGGATTAACTCCCTGGGGAGCTGGCAGAAATATATAGAAATACTATGATTACCCAGAAATACTGAATTTAGTTGAAATACTATGTTTTAGCACAAATACTATAAAATGGCAGAAATACCATATCAGAAATACTGTATTTGGTAGAAATATGTTTTAGCAGAAATATTATAGTTAGCACAAATGTTATAAAATAGCAGAAATATTATGATTTAGCAGAAATACTGAAAAGCAGCAGAAAATCTATGATTTAGCACAATAGTAATAACTTGCATAGAAATATGGAAATACAAAATGGAAAGCTGAAGAAAACCTGAATATGGTTAGATTTGTTAGAAAAACTATAACTAATCAGAAATCCTATGTTTTAGAACAAATACTATATTTTGCACAAATCTTATAAAATAGCAGAAATAGTATGATTTAGCAGAAATGCTGTATTTAGCACAAATACTGAAAAGCAGCAGAAATGCTATGACTTAGCACAATAGTAATAATTTAAATAGAAAAATTGAAAAAGCAAAATGGACAGCTGAAAAAATGCTGAACATCATAAGGGTCACTCAAATATACTTGTTCAATCAAAAAAAATTGGCAAAAAAAGTATAACAGTCACACAATCACAAATATGAGCACATATGGAAACACACATGCACAGAGAGACACACACAGGATCAAATTCAGTCAACCAGTCTAAATATATCGAATTTTATATCATACAATAAGATGCTCCCATAAAAAGGCTCTCTCTCTCTCTCTCTCTCTCTTTGTCTCACACACACACACACACACACACACACACACACACACACACTAGCAGCAGCAGCAGCCAAAAAGCCTGGAGCTACTAAATTTGAATCCACCAATCAGAGAGGCTGTGTACTTTTTCCCGCCAAAACAGGTGCAGCCGTTTTTACACACTCGGCACAGAGAGACACAGGATTTCTGCAGTGTATTTCTCATAGTGAGGATTCCTCTCAAACAAATGGCCATAATTTCCTAACCGTAGGGGCTAGAACGGTCATTCTTACACCGTTTTGTTCAGAAGAGATGGGGGAATCTTACAGTGTTGACAATTTATCATTAAAATATGAATTATTAAAGATATTTGACTTGTAATGCACCATAACTGAGTAGAGGCAAGCGAAAACGGCCTTGACTTGCCCTCAAACAATGCTTTCTAACTCTAAATCTATTTGGAGTATCGATATCATTCTTTCACCGTAAGAGACAGCAGGCTTTGGTGAACAGTCATGGAAATTTTCAGGTCTGTGTGGAAATCCAAAAAAAAGATATGACGAGAGAAAAAAGTGGTTCATTTCCAGAGTTTGAAAGCTGAAGAAATCTGAGCGAGGGACAAATTTCCTACCCTCAAACAAACGTAATTCATGGCCAAGTGGTAATAGGTGAGAAAAAAAATCTTACATTGTGAGCGTCAGGAGTGTCTGAAGATATATTGGCACAAGCCTCATGTCTTAACTTTGCTTCGTTAAGGAGATATGACGATTCGAATATGCCTCTCATTACAGAAATCAAGCGGTGATTTTGAACAAGCTCTCCATTGACTTTCTATGGAGAGTTTTCAGACTTTGTGTTGGTCTGAGGAGATTTGCCAAAATTCTATAAATCTCACAACAATGATTGTGACATTTTCTGAAAGCCAGCAAAAATACCTACGTTTTGATGTATAATTTGCGGAAGTTGAGTGAAAATTGAGCAAGTAGCAAGAAGTTGTTCGGACATGAAGAGAAGACTGCAAAACCTACAGTGGCACACTGAAAGCCAAGTGCATAGCAACCATAACAACGCATGTATTTTGTGAAAAATCACAAAGATGAAACTCAAAACTTAAAGAGGGATAAGATGAAAATGGTAACAGATATGAAAAAGCTGAATCATCCATGAATAGCCCAATAATTTGTGAACATTTTAAAGTTTAAATGGAGTTTCTATGTGAAAGTATGAAAAAGTAGTTAAGTTTCAAAAACGAGCAAGTTTTAGCAGAATTGCAGAAGTTTCCCATTCATTTCAATGGGACAAATTAAAAGAAAAAAGCTTAATATTTTAAAAAGTATAATAGCAGAAAATACCAAAAGTCATTGCCGGAAAGAGCAAAAATAGCAGAATAGTTTAAAATTTGAACGGCAAAAATCGGCTGAAAATTGTGGAAGTAGTTAAGTGCCAAAAAAAGTACAAAAAATTGGCAACTAGAATAATAAAGTAGGATAATAAAGAATAAAGAGAAACAGGAACTCAATAGTGTGGATGCCTAAAGCATCCACACAATTTGCATTTCCTGCGAAAATGCTGTGTGGATGCCTTGACGCTGAAGCTGTCTGCTGAAAAGCTGAAAAAGATGAAAAGTTGCAAAAAGTTGTTGTGGAGAGACGGACAATTCTGCTGAAATGAGCAGAAGCTGCTGAGAATTGTGCTGATAACAGGTGAAAAGGCTGAAAGTTTTGCAGAAAAGAGGTGGATCAGCAGAATTTCTGCAGAAAAGAGGCAAAGAAGCAGAAACTTGCGCTGAAAAGAGATGAATCAGCAGAGTTTCTGCTGAAAAGAGTTTTTTTTTCTGAAAACCGCCAAAAAAGCTGGAATTTGTGCTGAAAAGGGGTGAAAAAAATGAAAATTTTGCTGAAAAGGGGTGAAGAAGCTAAAGTATACCAAATCAAAGTATTTGTGCCAAAACATAGTGTTTCTGCCATATTGTGGTACTACTACATTACAACATGAATACGGATTAAAGATGAAAGAAACTGGCAACAAATTCCTCCACTACAAACCAGTCTGATACCACTTCTTTGCAGTGTTCACGTTTACTAAGGCACTACCCAAAAGGCGCCACAAGAGGGCACTCCAACACAAGAGATGACCTATGTACACTGATGCACTTAGTAACAGTCAGCCTCCTACTTAGCCACTACGTAATACAGCAATATTACAGTGTACAAATTCACATAAATTTGCAGGGGGAACAAACAAAGCAGGAACAAGCCCAAAACAATCAAATAACTGTGCTGCCATAGCTATCGCTAACTAGCACATACGCTAAAGGTAACTAAAACCAATACACACAAGTAGCAGGGTAAACATCTTAAGCATGGAACATTAACTCACGTTTATGTGACACACACCATCCCCAACAAATACAGGATGGGCTATTTGCTCCCCTTCCCAGCAGCTCTCTCCTCAATCGTTAGCCCAGGAACGAAGGAAGACCATCTAGCTCATGAATTCCCTCACTGCTCAGAGGCTGCTGGGTAATGTAGCTCACACTAACACAGGTTTTTCAACAAGCACAAATACTATAACATAGCAGAAATACTGTGATTTTGTTGAAATACTATGCTTTAGGACATATACTATGATTTGGCTCAAATACTATGATATAGCAGCAATACTATGTTTTGGTACAAATGCTGCGCTTAGGCACAAATATTATGATTTGGCAGACACTATGATTTAGCAGAGATAATATGATTTGGCAGAAATACTAAACTTTGGCACAAATACTATAATTGAGTGCAAGTACTTTAAGATAACAGAAATACTATGATTTAGCAGAAATACAATGTTTTTGCAGAAACACTGTAAATTCACTCAAATACTTTGAAATAGCCGTAATACTATGATTTGGCAGAACATAACAGAAATTCTACGACTTAGTAGTAATACTATAACATAACAGAAATATTAATTGGGCACAAATACTATATTTTGGCACAAGTACCATGTTTTGGCAAAATCCCATAATTTGGCACAAATACTATGATTTGGCAGACACTATGATTTAGCAGAGATAATATCATTTGGCAGAAATACTAAACTTTGGCACAAATACAATAATTGAGTACTTTAAGATGAGAGAAATACTATGATTTTGCAGAAATACAATGTTTTTGCAGAAACACTGTAATTTCACTCAAATACTATGAAATAGCAGTAATACTATGACAAAGCAGAAATACTATGACTTAGAAGTAATACTATAACAAAAGGGATTCCTCAAAATACTATGAAATTGCAGTAATTCTATGATTTGGCAGAAATACTGTACTTCGTACAAATACAATGCTTTGGTACAAATACTATATTTTGATTTCAATACTATGATTTGGCACGAGTAGTATGATTTAGTACAAATACTACGAATTGGCAGAAATACTGTGACTTAGTAGTAATACTATAACATAACAGATATACTATGATGTTGCAGACAGTCTATGTTTTTGCACAACTAGCACAATATGGCAGAAATACTATGATTTGGCACAAGTACTATGATTTAGTACAAATACTCTTATTGGCACAAATACTATGTTTCAGTACAAATACTAGGATTTGGCAATAATACTGGGTTTTAGCACAACTACTGAGATTTGGGTGAAATACTATGATTTAGAAGAAATACTATGACTTCGTACAAATACAATGTTTTGGTTCAAATAATATGATTTGCAAAAAATACTATGATTTGGTACAAGTACCATGATTTAGTACAAATACTACAATTTCGCTCAAATACTATGAAATTGCAGTGATACTATGATTTTGAAGGAATACTATGATTTGGTAGAAATACTATGCCTTAGTAGTAATACTATAACATAGCAGATATAATGTGATTTTGCAGACATAGTATGTTTTTGCACAAATACTACAACAACTACTACTACAAATACTACAAGAAATACTATGTTTGGGCAGTAATACTATTATTTGCTATAAATACTATTATTTGGCACATATACTATAATCAGCAGATATACTATAACATAACAGAAATTCTACGACTTAGTAGTAACACTATAATATAACAGAAATTTTAACTGGGCACAAATAACATGATTTGGCACAAATACGATCATATTGCAGAAATACTATGATTGGGTACAAATACTATGATTTGGCACAAGTACTATGAATAAGTACAAATACTATGATTTGGCAGAAATACTATGATTTAGCAGAAATACTGTTTTAACATAAATAATATCTTTTCAAAGAAATTTCTGCTAAAAGGTACTATTTCTGCTTTTTAGCAGAAATACTGTAATTTTGCATAAATACTATGATTTGGGATAAATACTATGATTTGGCAGATATACTATATTCAGCACATAAACTATAACATAACAGACATTCCTCCACTTAGTAGTAATCTCATAACATAAAATAAATATTATGGTTCTGCCCCAAAACCATGATTTGGGACAAATACCATGATTTTTCAAAAATACTATGATTTAGCAGAAATACTATGATTGAGCAGAAGTACTAAGATGTAGTAGAAGTACTTTGATTTAGCACAAGTACTATTATGGAGGAGTAATACTTTAACATGGAGAAATATTGATATACACACACACATACACATAGAGCAAAGTGTACAGGGGCTGTTAAGAGTCTGGGCTTGGTATATCTAGGTCAGCTAAATTGGCTGCACCTGCTGTAATCAGCACTTACACACACAGACACAGAGACAGCTATGAGTTTTCTGCAGTGTATTTCTCACATTCAGGATTCCCTCGAACAAATGGCCATAATTTCCTAACCGTAGGGGCTAGAACGCTCATTCTGACACCGATTTGTTCAGAAGAGATGGGGAAAACTTCAGGCCTTCATAATCAGAGATAAAATATAAATTATTGAAGATATATGACTTGTAATACACTGTAACTGAGTAGAGGCGAAGCAAAACTGCCTTGACTTGCCCTCAAACAACGTTTTGTAACTCTTAATCTATATGGAGCATCAAAATCATTCTTTCACCGTAAGAAACAGCAGACTTTGGTGAACAGTCATGGAAATTTTCAGGTCTCTGTTGAAATCAATCAAAAAGATATGACGAGAGAAAAAGTGCCTCATTTCCAGAGTTTGAAATCTGAAGAAATCTGAGCGAGGGACAAATTTCCTACCCTCAAACAAGTGTAATTCATGGCCAAACGGTAATAGGTGAGGAAAAAATTCTTGAATTGTGAGCATCAGGGATGTCTGAAGATATATTGGCACAAGCGTCATGTCTCAACTTTGTTTCGTTAAGGAGATATGACGATTTGAAAATGCCTCTCATTAGAGAATTCCAGCGCTGATTTTGAAGAAACTCTCCATTGAGTTTCTATGGAGAGTTTTGAGACTTTATGTTACTCTGAGGAGATTTGCAAAAAATCTATAAGTCCCACAACAATGATAGTGACATTTTCTGAAAGCCAGCAAAAATACCTACGTTTTGATGTATAATTTGTGGGGGTTGAGTGGAAATTGAGCGAGTAGCAAGAAGTTGTTCAGACATGAAGAGAAATTCTGAAAGGACGAGTGCACACTCTGAGTTAATTGCATAGCAACCATAACAACGCATGTATTTCTGAAAAATCACAATTTTGCAACTGAAAACTTAAAGAGGTATAAATTAAAACGGTAGAAGATCTGAAAAAGCTGAATCAGACAGGAATAGCCCAATAATCTGAGAACATTTTAAAGTTTGAATGGAGTTTCTGGGTGAAAGTATGACAAAGTAGTTAAGTTTCAAAAACGAGCAAGTTTTAGCAGAATTGTGGAAGTTTTCCATTCATTTCAATGGGACAAATTAAAGGAAAAAAGTGTAATATTTTAAAAAGTATAATAGTAATAAACACCAAAAGTCATTGCCGGAAAGAGCAGAAAGAGCAGAACAGTATAGAGTTTGAACTGAGAAAATCGGCTGAAAACTGAGGAAGTAGTTAAGTGCCAAAAAGTGTACGGAAGCAACTAGAAGAATAACTAGAAAAATTTGCATTTCCTGCGAAAATGCTGTGTGGATGCCTTAACGCTGAAGCTGTCTGCTGAAAAGCTGAAAAAGATGAAAAGTTGCAAAAAGTTGTATGGTGGTGAAAAAAAAATGTTGCCCTGTGCAGGATTCGAACCTGGCCCTCCTGCGCTCAAGGCAGCTACTCATCTCACTGTGCCAAAGTCATTCTCACAAACAAGAGGTGGAGAGACGGACAATTTTGCTGTAATTAGCAGAAGCTGCTGAGAATTGTGCTGATAAGAGGTGAAAAGGCTGAAAATTTTGCAGAAAAGAGGTGAATCAGCAGAATTTCTTCTGAAAAGAGGTAAAAAGCAGAAAATTGCAATGAAAGAGATAATCACAGAATTTGCTCAAAAGAGTTTTTTCTGAAAACAGCTGAGATCTGTGCTAATAAGAGGTGAAAAGGCTGAAAATTTTGCAGAAGAGGTGAATAAGCAGAATTTCGGCTGAAAAGAGGTGAAATTCTGCTGAAAAGAGTTCATCA
>NW_020327553.1:0-24610 GCF_001858045.2 Oreochromis niloticus
CTTCCACAATTCTGCTAAAACTTGCTTATTTTTAAAACTTAACTACTTTGTCATACTTTCACCTAGAAACTCCATTCAAACTTTAAAATGTTCTCAGATTATTGGGCTATTCCTGTCTGATTCAGCTTTTTCAGATCTTCTACCGTTTTAATCTTATACCTCTTTAAGTTTTCAGTTGCAAAATTGTGATTTTTCAGAAAATACATGCGTTGTTATGGTTGCTATGCAATTAACTCAGAGTGTACACTCGTCCATTCTGAATTTTCTCTTCATGTCTGAACAACTTCTTGCTACTCGCTCAATTTCCACTCAACTCCCACAAATTATACATCAAAACGTAGGTATTTTTGCTGGCTTTCAGAAAATGTCACTATCATTGTTGTGGGACTTATAGATTTTTGGCAAATCTCCTCAGAGTAACACAAAGTCTGAAAACTCTCCATAGAAACTCAATGGAGAGTTTCTTCAAAATCAGCGCTGGATTTCTCTATTGAGAAGCATTTTCAAATCGTCAGATCTCCTTAACGAAACAAAGTTGAGACATGAGGCTTGTGCCAATATATCTTCAGACACTCCTGATGCTCACAATTCAAGAAGTTTTTTCTCAGCTATTACCGTTTGGCCATGAATTATACTTGTTTGAGGATAGGAAATTTGTCCCTCGCTCAGATTTCTTCAGATTTCAGACTCTGGAAATGAGGCACTTTTTTCTCTCGTCAGATCTTTTTGATGGATTTCCACAGAGACCTGAAAATTTCCATGACTGTTCACCAAAGCGTGCTGTTCTTACGGTGAAAGAATGATTTTGATGCTCCATAAAGATTCAGAGTTACAAAACGTTGTTTGAGGGCAAGTCAAGGCAGTTTTGCTTCGCCTCTACTCAGTTACAGTGTATTACAAGTCATATATCTTCAATAATTTATATTTTATCTCTGAATTATGAAGACCTGCAGATTCCCCCATCTCTTCTGAACAAAACGGTGTCAGAATGACCGTTCTAGCTCCTACGGTTAGGAAATTATGGCCATTTGTTCGAGAGGAATCCTGAATGTGAGAAATACACTGAAGAAAAGCCATAGCTCTCTCTGTGTCTGTGTGTGTAAGGGCTGATTACAGCAGGTGCAGCCAATTTAGCTGACCTAGATATACCAAGCCCAGACTCTTAACAGCCACTGTACACTTTGCTCTATGTGTATGTGTGTGTGTATATCAATATTTCTCCCATGTTGAAGTATTACTCCTCCATAATATTATTTGTGCTAAATCAAAGTACCTCTACTACATCTTAGTACTTCTGCTCAATCATAGTATTTCTGCTAAATCATAGTATTTTTGAAAAATCATGGTATTTGTGCCAAATCATGGTTTTGGGGCAGAACCATAATATTTATTTTATGTTATGAGATTACTACTAAGTGGAGGAATGTCTGTTATGTTATAGTTTATGTGCTGAATATAGTATATCTGCCAAATCATAGTATTTATCCCAAATCATAGTATTTATGCAAAATTACAGTATCACTGCAATTTCATAGTATTTGAGCGAAATTGTAGTATTTGTACTAAATCATGGTACTTGTACCAAATCATAGTATTTTTTGCAAATCATATTATTTGAACCAAAACATTGTATTTGTACGAAGTCATAGTATTTCTTCTAAATCATAGTATTTCACCCAAATCTCAGTAGTTGTGCTAAAACCCAGTATTATTGCCAAATCGTAGTATTTGTACTAAATCATACTACTCGTGCCAAATCATAGTATTCAAATCAAAATATAGTATTTGTACCAAAGCATTGTATTTGTACGAAGTACAGTATTTCTGCCAAATCATAGAATTACTGCAATTTCATAGTATTTTGAGGAATCCCTTTTGTTATAGTATTACTTCTAAGTCATAGTATTTCTGCTTTGTCATAGTATTTGTACTGAAACATAGTATTTCTGCCAAATCATAGTATTACTGCTATTTCATATTATTTGAGTGAAATTACAGTGTTTCTGCAAAAACATTGTATTTCTGCAAAATCATAGTATTTCTCTCATCTTAAAGTACTCAATTATTGTATTTGTGCCAAAGTTTAGTATTTCTGCCAAATGATATTATCTCTGCTATATCATAGTGTCTGCCAAATCATAATATTTGTGCCTCAGCGCAGCATTTGTACCAAAACATAGTATTGCTGCTATATCATAGTATTTGAGCCAAATCATAGTATATGTCCTAAAACATAGTATTTCTGCCAAATCATAGTATTTGTCCTAAAGCATAGTATTTCAACAAAATCACAGTATTTCTGCTATGTTATAGCATTTGTGCTTGTAGAAAAACCTGTGTTAGTGTGAGCTACATTACCCAGCAGCCTCTGAGCAGTGAGGGAATTCATGGGACTTCTGAGCTAGATGGTCTTCCTTCGTTCCTGGGCTAACGATTGAGGAGAGAGCTGCTGGGAAGGGGAGCAAATAGCCCATCCTGTATTTGTTGGGGATGGTGTGTGTCACATAAACGTGAGTTAATGTTCCATGCTTAAGATGTTTATCCTGCTACTTGTGTGTATTGGGCCGTTTATCAATGCCCAAGTACGCGAGTACGTACTCGCGTGCTCGGTGAGTACATACTCGCCGAGAACGCACGGGAGTACGTACCCGCCGAGAACGCGAGCACGGACTCGTGGGCCGTTTCTCAATTCTCAAGTACGCGAGCACGGACTCGTGATTTGTACAGTCGGAACACCAGCGTACGTGATGATGTCACAGGTCCGGAGTTTTTACTGCCGTCCCCTCTTAATTTAACTGTGAGTAACATGTGATGAAGCTTAACTGTAATCACAGCCAAACCAGTTTACTCAGGAACAAATAAAACACTGAAATAAACCAAACATTAACATTTAGAAGTGATCTAAGTGACTTATATATCATTTTTAACCTCAGTAGTGAAACCTCTATTAATAAAAATAGTGTACATGTACATACGTGTACATACCTTAATAAAAACAAGCAGGTGAGATGTTAGAACGCTTTTATTTCTATTCTAGTGGACACTCAATACTATAGACAGCTGCTGGGGTTTCTTTAACCTGAGTAGTGAGAAGTCCGCGAGCGGGGGGGGGGACGATGTGCCGGGAGTCCGCTGTTGAGTTTTGGACGAAATGCATTCTGGGATATATAGCTGTCCCAAGTCTACACCGATGCATGCTCGATAAAATGGGCGGATCGAGAACACATCCGGGACTTTTTCGCGTTCTCGGCGTGATGTGTACTTCGAATTGGAACAGTACTTGGTCTCCGACTGATGACGTATCACGAGTACACGAGAACGCAAGTGCGCACAAGTACGCATATTGATAAACGCCCTTGGTTTTAGTTACCTTTAGCGTATGTGCTAGTTAGCGATAGCTATGGCAGCACAGTTATTTGATTGTTTTGGGCTTGTTCCTGCTTTGTTTGTTCCCCCTGCAAATTTATGTGAATTTGTACACTGTAATATCGCTGTATTACGTAGTGGCTAAGTAGGAGGCTGACTGTTACTAAGTGCATCAGTGTACATAGGTCATCTCTTGTGTTGGAGTGCCCTCTTGTGGCGCCTTTTGGGTAGTGCCTTAGTAAACGTGAACACTGCAAAGAAGTGGTATCAGACTGGTTTGTAGTGGAGGAATTTGTTGCCAGTTTCTTTCATCTTTAATCCGTATTCATGTTGTAATGTAGTAACTTTTGTGGCGCAAATACCACAATATGGAAGAAATACCATGTTTTGGCACAAATACTTTGATTTGGTATACTTTAGCTTCTTCACCCCTTTTCAGCAAAATTTTCATTTTTTTCACCCCTTTTCAGCACAAATTCCAGCTTTTTTGGCGGTTTTCAGAAAAAAAAACTCTTTTCAGCAGAATTTCTGCTGATTCACCTCTTTTCAGCGCAACGTTCTGCTTCTTTGCCTCTTTTCTGCAGAAATTCTGCTGATTCACCTCTTTTCTGCAAAATTTTCATCCTTTTTGCCTCTTATCAGCACAGTTCTCAGCAGCTTCTGATAATTTCAGCACAATTGTCAGTCTATCTACCTCTTCTTTGTGAGAATGAGTTTGGCTCAGTGAGATGAGTAGCTGCCTTGAGACCAGGAGGTTCGAGGGGAATCCTGAATGTGAATGTAAGAAATACACTGCAGAAAACTTATACCTCTCTCTGTGTCTGTGTGTGTAAGGGCTGATTACAGCAGGTGCAGCTAATTTAACTGACCTAGATATACCAAGCCCAGACTCTTAACAGCAAGTGTTCCCTTTAGGCTCTGTGTATGTGTATGTTTGTGTGTCTGTATCAATATTTCTCCCATGTTAAAGTATTACTCCTCCATAATAGTATTTCTGTTAAATCAAAGTACTTCTACTACATCTTAGTATTTCTGCTAAATCATAGTATTTTGGCCAAATCATGGTATTTGTGCCAAAGCATAGTATTTCCACAAAATAACAGTATTTCTGCTATGTTATATTATTACTGCTCATAGTATTTCTGCCAAATCTTGGTATTTGTTCCAAAGCATAGTATTTCTGCCAAATCACAATATAACTGCAAAATAAAGGGTTTTTTTTAGACAAATCATAGTGTTTGTGCTAAATCCTAGTAATTCTGCTCAATCATAGAATTTCTGCTATGCTGAAGTGCTTTTTGCTAGATTACAGAATTTCTGCTAAGTCAAAGTATTTCATGTAAATCATAGTATTTATACCAAGTCCCAGTGTTTCTGCCAAATCATAAATCATAAATAATGTGGCGTGTTGGGGGAACAGCTAGTTCTCTCCCATCATGCCTTGGGACATGTGCTGCATTTTAGATGTTCTTGTTTCATTGTTTATGGTTACGTTACTTTTAACTGTTGTCTTGAATGTTGTGTTTATACTACGGTACAAAGTCACTGACAGTTATTGTTTTATAGGAAGAATGCAGTACCATAAGTGAGTTCTGTTATGCTGTTATTGACCCTTGAAGCACATTGTGGCACAAGCAAGTATGTTCAACGAAAAACTCCCCCTACCAGCTTGGGGTGGAAATACAGGCTCAATCTCTCCCTGTGAGCTTCTTTGCAAAATTCATCTGCATGCCACAATAATTTTAATAAAGCAAAGTTAAGACGAGAGGCTTGTGCCAATTCATCTTCAGACACTGCTGAGACTCACGGTTGGAGCAGTTTTTACTGTCATCTTACTGTTGAGCCATAAATTACGTTTGTTTTCAAACTCTTGAGCCATAAATTACGTTTGTTTTCAAACACTTAAAATGAAGCCGTTTCTTCTCTCGTCATATCTCCGCGACGGAGGTACAAAGAGCTATCGCAGTCAAAGTTGATGAAATTCTGCTGATTCACCCAGTAAAGGAATTGTGCTTCTATCCCACCTAGTTTTTGAGTTACACGACATTTTGTAACTCCAGAAAACGGTGCTTTACGCCTCTCACCGCGATCTAATTCTGACTGCTCATCTCCCTGTTTTCCAGGCATTGGCTCTCTTTGCCGGTGGCGCATTTGGTAATGACACGGGTCTGCAGCCCAAAGGTCGTGGGTTCAATTCCACCTTGGTCCACATGGTTTTTTTTCACTACAAATTTATACACTATCACAGACCTGTAATTTATATTGCTAATTTATTACATACAAGTACACAGCCTGATGAAGCACACAGAAGCAGTACCTCTGATTGCAGAAAGTATTACTACTCCATAATAGTATTTCTGTTAAATCAAAGTACTTCTACTACATCTTAGTACTTCTGCTCAATCATAGTATTTCTGCTAAATCATAGTATTTTTGCCAAATCATGGTTTTTGTGTCAAAACATAACATTTCTGTTAAGCTATAGTATTACTAATAAGTGGAGGAATTTCTGTCATAGTATATGTGCTGATTACAGTATATCTGCTAAATCATAGTATTTATCCCGAATCATAGTATTTTACAGTATTTCTGCTAAAAAGCAGAACTAGTACCTTTTAGCAGAAATTTCTGTCAAAAGATATTAGTTATGTTAAAACATAGTATTTCTGCTAAATCATAGTACTTGTGCCTATTCATAGTATTTGTACCCAATCATATTATTTCTGCCATATCATCGTATTTGTGCCAAATCATGGTATATTTTTGCCAAATCATGGCATTTGTGCCAAATTAGAGTATTTGTGCCCAATTAAAATTTCTGTTATGCTATGGCTTAGTAGTAATACTATAACATAATAGATATACTATGATTTTGCAGACAGTCTATGTTTTTGCACAACTAGCACAATGTGGCTGAAATACTGTGATTTGGCACAACTACTATGATTTAAAACAAATACTCTTTTGGCAGAAATACTATGGCTTAGTAGTAATACTATAACATTTCTACCAAATCATAGCATTTCTTCAAAATCATAGTATTACTGCAATTTCATAGTATTTGAGCGAAATCGTAGTATTTGTGAAAAAACATACTATGTCTGCAAAATCACAGTATATCTGTTATGTTATAGTATTACTACTAAGGCATAGTATTTCTGCCAAAAGAGTATTTGTTTTAAATCATAGTAGTTGTGCCAAATCACAGTATTTCAGCCACATTGTGCTAGTTGTGCAAAAACATAGACTGTCTGCAAAATCATAGTATATCTATTATGTTATAGTATTACTACTAAGTCGTAGACTTTCTGTTTTGTTATAGTATCTCTGCTGAATATAGTATATGTGCCAAATCATAGTATTTATAGCAAATCATAGTATTTGTGCTAACACATAGTATACTGCCACATTATAGTATTTGTGTAAAACCAGAATGTCTGCAAAATCATCATATATCTGTTATGTTATAGTATTACTACTAATGCATAGTATTTCTGAGAAATCATAGAATTCCTTCAAAATCATAGTATTACTGCAATTTCATAATATTTGAGCAAAATTGTAGTATTTGTCCAAATCATACTATGTCTGCAAAATCACAGTATATCTGCTATGCTACAGTATTACTACTAAGGCATTGTATTTCTACCAAATCATAGTATTCCTTCAAAATCATAGTATTACTGCAATTTCATAGTATTTCAGCAAAATCGTAGTATTTGTGCAAAAACATACTATGTCTGCAAAATCACAGTATATCTGTTATGTTATAGTATTACTACTAAGGCATAGTAATTCTACAAAATCATAGTATTCCTTCAAAATCATAGTATTTCTGCAATTTCATAGTATTTGAGCGAAATCGTAGAATTTTTTGCAAATCATATTATTCGAACCAAAACATTGTATTTGTACGAAGTCATAGTATTTCTTCTAAATCATTGTATTTCACCCAAATCTCAGTAGTTGTGCTAAAACCCAGTATTATTGCCAAATCATGGTATTTGTACTAAATCATAGTACTTGTGCCAAATCATAGTATTTCTGCCATATTGTGCTATTTGTGGAAAAAAATAGACTGTCTGCAAAATCATAGTATATCTATTATGTTATAGCATTACTACTAAGTCATAGACTTTCTGTTTTGTTATAGTGTATCTGCTGAATATAGTATATGTGCCAAATCATAGTATTTATAGCAAATCATAGTATTTGTGCTAAAACATAGTATACTGCCACATTATAGTATTTGTGTAAAACCAGAATGTCTGCAAAATCATCATATATCTGTGATGTTATAGTATTACTACTAATGCATACTATTTCTGCAAAATCATAGTATTTTTGCAGAAACCTTGTACTTCTGGTAAATAATAGTATTTGTGCCAAATCATAGTATTTGTGCCAAAACATTGTATTTGTACAAAGTCATAATATTTCTTCTAAATCATAGTATTTCAATCAAATCTCAGGAGTTGTGCTAAAATGCAGTATTATTGCCAAATCATAGTATTTGTACTCAAACATATCAGTTCAACTTATTTAACTCTTCTCAACAGCCCAACACCTGTTCTTCACCCCGTTTCAGCAGAATTGTGAGTGTTTTCACCCCTTTTCAGCACAAATCCCAGCTTTTTCAGGTGTTTTCAACAGAAATCTCTTTTTTAGCAGACATTCTGCTGATTCACCTGTTTTCAGTGCAACGTTCTACTTCTTTACCTCTTTTCAGTAGAAATTCTGCTGATTCACCTATTTTAAGCAGAATTTTCAGCCTTTCACCTCTTATCAATACAAATCTCAGTATCTTCTGCTCATTTCAGAGGAAACCATTTCACCTCTTTTCAGTAGAAATTTGAACTTCTGTACCCCTTTGAAGCAGAATCTTTGCCTTTTCACCTCTTTTCAGCAAAAGTTTCTGTTTTTTCACTTGTTTTCAGCATAATTTTCCAGTTTCTATACCGCCATACAATTTTTGCAGCTTTTCATCTTTTTCAGTCATTTTCAGCAGGCAACTTCAGCGTTAAGGCATCCACACAGCATTTTCGCAGGAAATGCAAATTTTCTAGTTGTGTGGATGCCCTAAAGGGCTTCCACACCATTGTTTTCCTGTTTCTCTTTATTGTGTGGATGCCCTAATAGGGCTTCCACACTATTGAGTTCCTGTTTCTCTTTATTCTTTATTCCACTATATTCCAGTTGCTTCCGTACACTTTTTGGCACTCATCTACTCCCTCAGTTTTCAGCCGATTTTCTCCGTTCAAACTCTAAACTGTTCTGCTCTTTCTGCTAATGCCGGCTATGACTTTTGGTGTTTATTACTGTTATACTTTTTAAAATATTACACTTTTTTCCTTTAATTTGTCCCATTGAAATGAATGGAAAACTTCCACAATTCTGCTAAAACTTGCTTGTCTTTGAAACTTAACTACTTTGTCATACTTTCACCTAGAAACTCCATTCAAACTTTAAAATGTTCTCAGATTATTGGGCTATTCCTGTCTGATTCAGCTTTTTCAGATCTTCTACCGTTTTAATCTTATCTCTCTTTAAGTTTTCAGTTGCAAAATTGTGATTTTTCAGAAAATACATGCGTTGCTATGGTTGCTATGCAATTAAGTCAGAGTGAGTGCTGGTCCGTTCTGAATTTTCTCTTCATGTCTAAACAACTTCTTGCTACTCGCTCAATTTCCACTCAACCCCCACAAATTATACATCAAAACGTAGGTATTTTTGCTGGCTTTCAGAAAACGTCACTATCACTGTTGTGGAAGTTACAGATTTTTATCAAATCGCCTCAGACCAACACAAGATCTGAAAACGCTCCATTGAGTTTCAATGGAGAGTGTGTTCAAAATCAGCGCTGGATTTCTCTAATGAGAGGCATTTTCAAATCGTCATATCTCTTTAACAAAGCAAAGTTAGGACATGAGGCTTGTGCCAATATATCTTCAGACACTGCT
Organism: Oreochromis niloticus; assembly: GCF_001858045.2. Taxonomy (NCBI): domain Eukaryota; kingdom Metazoa; phylum Chordata; class Actinopteri; order Cichliformes; family Cichlidae; genus Oreochromis; species Oreochromis niloticus. The sequence goes on from NW_020327553.1 coordinate 9,327, forward strand.
GACACTCACAGTGGAAGCAGTTTTTACAATTATCTTACCGTTGAGCAATGAATTACGTTTGTTTGAGGGGTGGAAATCGGTCCTCCTCTCAGTTTTCAAACTCCGAAAATGAAGCCGTTTCTTCTCTTGTCATATCTCCGCGGCGGAGTTACAAAGAGCAATGAAAATCGCAGTGAAAGTACACCAAAGTCCGCTGATTCACCCAGTACAAGAATTATGCCGCTAGCCCTCCTAGTTTTTGAGTTACACGACGTTTTGTAACACCAAAAAACGGCGTTTTTCGCCTCTCACCGCGATCTATTTCTGACTGCTGAAGTCTCTGTCTTTCAGACCCCCGCCCCCTTTCCAGGTGGCGCAATCAGTAATGACACGGCTCTGCAGCTCAAAGGTCGTGAGTTCAATCCCACCTTGTTCAACATTTTTTTTTTCACTACAAATTTATACACTATCACAGACCTGTAATTTATATTGCTAATTTATTACAATTCTGCAAAGTTTTATGATTTTAGCAGCTTTTCTAATATGGACCTCAGATTCTTGTCAACACCACATGGCAGAAATACATACAAGTAAACAGCCTGATGAAGCAGACAGAAGCAGTACCTCTGATTGGTGAATTTGAGCAGAACCAGGTTGTTCTGCCTCTTTTCAGCAGAAATTCTGCTCATTCACCTCTTTTCAGCGCAATGTTCTGCTTCTTTCCCTGTTTTCTGCAGACATTCTGCTGATTTACCTCTTTTCTGCAAAATTTTCAGCCCTTTTACCTCTTATGAGCACAATTCTCAGCAGCTTCTGCTCATTTCACCATAATTGTCAGTCTCTCCATCTCCTTCCTTGTGAGAGTCAGTTTGGCACAGTGAGATGAGTAGCCGCCTTGAGCCCAGGAGGGCCAGGTTCGAAACATAGACTGTCTGCAACATAACAGTATATCTGTTATGTTATAGTATTACTACTAAGTCACAGTATTTCTGCCAATTCGTAGTATTTGTACTAAATCATACTACTCATGCCAAATCATAGTATTCAAACCAAAATATAGTATTTGTACCAAAGCATTGTATTTGTATGAAGTACCGTATTTCTGCCAAATCATAGAATTACTGCAATTTCATAGTATTTTGAGGAATCCCTTTTGTGATAGTATTACTTCTAAGTCATAGTATTTCTGCTTTGTCATAGTATTTGTACTAAAACGTAGCATTTCTGCCAAATCATAGTATTACTGCTATCTCATAGTATTTGAGTGAAATTACAGTGTTTCTGCAAAAACATTGTATTTCTGCTAAATCATAGTATTTCTGTTATCTTAGAGTACTTGTACTCAATTATAGTATTTGTGCCAAAGTTTAGTATTTCTGCCAAATCATATTTATGTGAATTTGTACACTGTAATATCGCTGTATTACGTAGTGGCTAAGTAGGAGGCTGACTGTTACTACGTGCATCAGTGTACATAGGTCATCTCTTGTGTTGGAGTGCCCTCTTGTGACGCCTTTTGGGTAGTGCCTTAGTAAATGTGAACACTGCAAGAAGTGGTATCAGACTGGTTTGTAGTGGAGGAATTTGTTGCCAGTTTCTTTAATCTTTAATCCGTATTCATGTTGTAATGTATACCCTGTTCTCAATCATAGAAACTACACCATATCACCCCTCCACATCCTCCTACTGTATGCCATATCTCCCTGTAACATCCATCTGACTGCCAATAAACTCCACCTGTGGTAATCTAATCCCTGGATGCCAGCCTCTCCTTCTGACCGAGGATAGCTACTATTGCAGCACCACCCAGCATTAAACTGACGTACACCATTCTGTACAGTGCTAAATCATAGTGTTTGTGCCAAACAATAGCATTCACCCAAATAATAGTATTTCTGCTATGTTATATTATTACTGCTCATAGTATTTCTGCCAAATCATGGTATTTGTTCCAAAGCATAGTATTTCTTCCAAAGCATAGTTTTTCTTCCAAATCATAGTATAACTGCAAAATAAAAGTTTTTGAGCCAAAACATATTTTTTGTGCTAAAACATAGTATTTGTGCCAAATCATAGTATTTCTGCTAAATCCTAGTAATTTTGCTCAATGATAGAATTTCCGAATTTATGCTGTAGTACTTTTGCTAGATTATAGTATTTCTTCTAAGTCAAAGTATTTCATGTAAATCATAGTATTTCTACCAAGTCCCAGTGTTTCTGCTAAATCATAAATCATACATAAATCAATGTTTCAGCACAAATTGTATGATTTGGCTCAAATACTATGATTTGGCAGAATTTTCTATGGTTCAGCACAAATGCTATGATTTGTAAGAAAAAATATTATTTAGTATAAATACTAATAATACTGTGTTTTAGCACAGATTCAGCTAACACTATGATTTGTCACAAGTGGTATGATTTGGTACAAATACTGTGATTTGGCACAAACACGGTGATTTACCAGAAATACTGTGATTTGGCAGAAATACTATCATTTGGTTCAAATATTATGACTTAGAAGAAATACTATGTTATAGTATAAATACTATGTTCAGACTTTAAAAAAATTCTGCTATTTCTGCTAATGTGTGCTATGACTTTTGACCATTGAAATGAATGGAACACATTATCAATGTGGTCACTGATTTTGCTCCCTGGAGTGAGCTGTGTTTTAGCTCAGTGAGATGAGCAGCAGTTCTCAGAGCGGGAGGCCCGGGTTCAAATCCCGCTTATGGCAACTATTTTTTTCAGTGTATAATTATATTGTTTTAACTCTTATCAACACAAATGTAAGATTCTTCACCCCTTTTCACCAGAATTTTCCAGTTTTTTCACCACTTTTCAGCACAAATCCCAGCTTTTTCAGCTGTTTTAAGCAAAAACCTCTTTTCAGCAGAATTTTGCTCATTCACCTCTTTTCAGCAGAAATTATGCTGATTGACCTCTTTTCAGCAGAATTTTCAGAATTTTGCTTATTCAACTCTTCTGCAAAATTTTCAGCCTTTTCACCTCTTATCAGCACAATTCTCAGCAGCTTCTGCTCATTTCAGCAAAATTGGCAGTCTCTCCACCTATTCTTGGTCAGAATGAGTCTGGCTCAGTGAGATGAATAGCTGCCTCTAGACCAGAAGGACCAGTTTCGAATCCTGCTCAGGGTAACATTTTTTTTCCACTACTTTTCAGCAAAGATTTCTCCGTCTTTACCCCTTTCAGTAGAATTTTTGGCTTTTCACCACTTTTCAGCAAAAAATTCTGCTTCTTCACCTGTTTTCTGCAGAATTTCCAGTTTTTGCACCGCCATATAACTTTTTGCAAATTTTCAGCTTTTTCAGCAGCCAACTTCAGCGTTAAGGCATCCACACAGCATTTTCGCAGGAAATGCAAATTTTTCTAGTTCTTTATTATTGTGTGGATGCCCTCAAAGGCATCCACACTATTGAGTTCCTGTTTCTCTTTATTCTTTATTCCACTATATTATTCTAGTTGCTTCCGTACACTTTTTGGCACTTAACTACTCCTTCAGTTTTCAGCCGATTTTCGCCATTCAAACTTTAAAAAATTCTGCTCTTTCTGCTAATGCCGGCTATGACTTTTGGTGCTCATAACCTCTATACTTTTTGAGATATTGAATTTTTTTTGCAATATTTTTGCCCATTTCTGCCATATTATCAGTGGCCTCACTGATTTTCTTTGCCGGGAAGACCTGTGTTTTAGCTCAGTGAAATGAGCAGCCGTTCTCAGACTGGGAGGCCCGGGTTCAAATCCCGCTTATGGCAACATTTCTTTCAGTTAACAGTTAAACTTTTTTAACTCTTTTCAACACAAATTTAAGCTTTTTCACCCCTTTTCAGCACAATTTTCAGTTTTTTCACCACTTTTCAGCACAAATCCCAGCTTTTTCAGCTGTTTTCAGCAAAAACCTCTTTTAAGCAGAATTCTGAAAAGAGTTCTGCAGAACTCTTTTCAGCAGAAATTCTGCTGATTGAACTCTTTTCAGCAGAATTTTCACCCCTTTTCAGCCCAAATTCTGCTTATTCACCTCTTCTCCAAAATTTTCAGCCTTTTCCCCTATTATCAGCACAAATCTCAGCTGTTTTCAGAAAAAACTCTTTTGAGCAGAAATTCTGCTGATTCATCTCTTTTCAGCGCAACTTTCTGCTTCTTTACCTCTTTTCAGCTGATATTCTGCTGTTTCACCTCTTTTCTGCAAAATTTTCAGCCTTTTCACCTCTTATCAGCACAATTCTCAGCAGCTTCTGCTCATTTAAGCAGACTTGTCAGTCTCTACACCTCTTCTTTGTCAGAATGACTTTGGCTCAGTGAGATGAGTTGCTGCCTTAGGACCTGGAGGGCCAGGTTCGAATCCTGCTTAGGGCAATGTTTTTTTTCAGCAAAAATTTCTGTCTTTACCCCTTTCAGTAGAAGTTTTTGGCTTTTCACCACTTTTCAGCAAACATTTTCTGCTTCTTCACCTGTTTTCAGCAGAATTTTCAGTTTCTTCACCGCCATATAACTTTTTGCAAGTTTTCAACTTTTTCAGCTTTTTCAGCAGGCAACTTCAGCGTTAAGGCATCCACACAGCATTTTCGCAGGAAATGCAAATTTTTCTAGTTATTCTTCTAGTTGCTTCCGTACACTTTTTGGCACTTAACTACTTCCACAGTTTTCTGCCGATTTTCTCAGTTCAAACTCTATACTGTTCTGCTCTTTCTGCTCTTTCCGGCAATGACTTTTGGTGTTTATTACTGTTATACTTTTTAAAATATTACACTTTTTTCCTTTAATTTGTCCCATTGAAATGAATGGAAAACTTCCACAATTCTGCTAAAACTTGCTTGTTTTTGAAACTTAACTACTTTGTCATACTTTCACCTAGAAACTCCATTCAAACTTTAAAATGTTCTCAGACTATTGGGCTATTCCTGAATGATTCAGCTTTTTCAGATCTTCTACCGTTTTAATTTTATACCTCTTTAAGTTTTCAGTTGCAAAATTGTGATTTTTCAGAAAATACATGCGTTGTTATGGTTGCTATGCAATTAACTCAGAGTGTGCACTCGTCCTTTCTGAATTTTCTCTTCATGTCTGAACAACTTCTTGCTACTCGCTCAGTTTCCACTCAACTCCCACAAATTATACATCAAAATGTAGGTATTTTTGCTGGCTTTCAGAAAATGTCACTATCATTGTTGTGGGACTTATAGATTTTTTGCAAATCTCCTCAGAGTAACATAAAGTCTCAAAACTCTCCATAGAAACTCAATGGAGAGTTTCTTCAAAATCAGCGCTGGAATTCTCTAATGAGAGGCATTTTCAAATCATCATATCTCCTTAACGAAACAAAGTTGAGACATGACGCTTGTGCCAATATATCTTCAGACATTCCTGATGCTCACAATTCAAGAATTTTTTCCTTACCTATTACCGTTTGGCCATGAATTACACTTGTTTGAGGGTAGGAAATTTGTCCCTCGCTCAGATTTCTTCAGATTTCAAACTCTGGAAATGAGGCACTTTTTTCTCTCGTCATATCTTTTTGATGGATTTCCACAGAGACCTGAAAATTTCCATGACTGTTCACCAAAGCCTGCTGTTTCTTACGGTGAAAGAATGATTTTGATGCTCCATATAGATTTAGAGTTACAAAACGTTGTTTGAGGGCAAGTCAAGGCAGTTTTGGTTCGCCTCTACTCAGTTACAGTGTATTACAAGTCATATATCTTTAATAATTTATATTTTATCTCTGATTTATGAAGACCTGCAGATTCCCCCATCTCTTCTGAACAAATCGGTGTCAGAATGAGCATTCTAGCCCCTACGGTTAGGAAATTATGGCCATTTGTTCGAGGGGAATCCTGAATGTGAGAAATACACTGCAGAAAACTCACACCTCTCTCTGTGACTGTGTGTGTAAGTGCTGATTACAGCAGGTGCAGCCAATTTAGCTGACCTAGATATACCAAACCCAGACTCTCAACAGCCTCTGCACACTTTGCTCTCTGTGTATGTGTGTGTGTATATCAATATTTCTCCCATGTTAAAGTATTACTCCTCCATAATAGTATTTGTGCTAAATCAAAGTACTTCTACTACATCTTAGTACTTCTGCTCAATCATAGTATTTCTGCTAAATCATAGTATTTTTGAAAAATCATGGTATTTGTGCCAAATCATGGTTTGGGGGCAGAACCATAATATTTATTTTATGTTATGAGATTACTACTAAGTGCAGGAATGTCTGTTATGTTATAGTTTATGTGCTGAATATAGTATATCTGCCAAATCATAGTATTTATCCCAAATCATAGTATTTATGCAAAATTACAGTATTTCTGCCAAAAAGCAGAAATAGTACCTTTTAGCAGAAATTTCTGTGAAAAGATATTATTTATGTTAAAACATAGTATTTCTGCTAAATCATAGTATTTCTGCCAAATCATAGTATTTGTACTTATTCATAGTACTTGTGCCAAATCATAGTATTTGTACCCAATCATAGTATTTCTGCAATATGATCGTATTTGTGCCAAATCATGGTATCTTTTTGCCAAATCATGGTATTTGTGCCAAATCATGTTATTTGTGGCCAGTTAAAATTTCTGTTATATTAGTGTTACTACTAAGTCATAGAATTTCTGTTATGTTATAGTATATCTGCTGATTATGGTATATGTGCCAAATAATAGTATTTATAGCAAATAATAGTATTACTGCCCAAACATAGTATTTCTTGTAGTATTTGTAGTAGTAGTTGTTGTAGTATTTGTGCAAAAACATAGAATTTCTGCAAAATCATAGTATATCTGTTATGTTATAGTATTACTACCAAATCATAGTATTCCAAATCATAGTATTACTGCAATTCCATAGTATTTGAGCGAAATCGTACTATTTGTGAAAAAACATACTATGTCTGCAAAATCACATTATATCTGCTATGTTATACTATTACTACTAAGTCACAGTATTTCTGCCAATTCGTAGTATTCGTACTAAATCATACTACTTGTGCCAAATCATAGTATTGAAATCAAAATATAGTATTTGTACCAAAGCATTGTATTTGTACGAAGTACAGTATTTCTGCCAAATCATAGAATTACTGCAATTTCATAGTATTTTGAGGAATCCCTTTTGTTATAGTATTACTTCTAAGTCGTAGTATTTCTGCTTTGTCATAGTATTTGTACTGAAACATAGTATTTCTGCCAAATCATAGTTTTACTGCTATTTCATAGTGTTTGAGTGAAATTACAGTGTTTCTGCAAAAACATTGTATTTCTGCTAAATCATAGTATTTCTGTTATCTTAAAGTACTTGCACTCAATTATAGTATTTGTGCCAAAGTGTAGTATTTCTGCCAAATCATATTATCTCTGCTAAATCATAGTGTCTGCCAAATCATAATATTTGTGCCTAAGCGCAGCATTTGTACCAAAACATAGTATTGCTGCTATATCATAGTATTTGATCCAAATCATAGTATATGTCCTAAAACATAGTATTTCTGCCAAATCATACTATTTGTCCTAAAGCATAGTATTTCAACAAAATCACAGTATTTCTGCTATGTTATAGTATTTGTGCTTGTAGAAAAACCTGTGTTATTGTGAGCTACATTACCCAGCAGCCTCTGAGCAGTGAGGGAATTCATGGGACTTCTGAGCTAGATGGTCTTCCTTCGTTCCTGGGCTAACGATTGAGGAGAGAGCTGCTGGGCAGGGGAGCAAATAGCCCATACTGTATTTGTTGGGGATGGTGTGTGTCACATAAACGTGAGTTAATGTTCCATGCTTAAGATGTTTACCCTGCTACTTGTGTGTATTGGTTTTAGTTACCTTTAGCGTATGTGCTAGTTAGCGATAGCTATGGCAGCACAGTTATTTGATTGTTTTGGGCTTGTTCCTGCTTTGTTTGTTCCCCCTGCAAATTTATGTGAATTTGTACACTGTAATATCGCTGTATTACGTAGTGGCTAAGTAGGAGGCTGACTGTTACTAAGTGCATCAGTGTACATAGGTCATCTCTTGTGTTGGAGTGCCCTCTTGTGGCACCTTTTGGGTAGTGCCTTAGTAAACGTGAACACTGCAAAGAAGTGGTATCAGACTGGTTTGTAGTGGAGGAATTTGTTGCCAGTTTCTTTCATCTTTAATCCGTATTCATGTTGTAATGTAGTAACTTTTGTGGCGCAAATACCACAATATGGCAGAAATACCATGTTTTGGCACAAATACTTTGATTTGGTATACTTTAGCTTCTTCACCCCTTTTCAGCAAAATTTTCATTTTTTTCACCCCTTTTCATCACAAATTCAAGCTTTTTCAGGTGTTTTCAAAAGAAATCTCTTTATTTCTGATTGCTGATGTCTTTGTTTTCAGCCGCCCACTCCCTTTCCAGGTGGCGCAATCAGTAATGACACGGCTCTGCAGCTCAATGGTCGTGGGTTCAATCCCACCTTGGTCAACATTTTTTTTTCACTACAAATTTATACACTTTCACAGACCTGTAATTTATATTGCTAATTTTTTTCACTACAAATGAGTAGTGCAAAAACATATTATGTCTGCAACATCACAGTATATCTGTTATGTTATAGTATTACTACTAAATCACATTATTTCTGCCAATTCAAGGAGGCTGACTGTTACTAAGTGCATCAGTGTACATAGGTCATCTCTTGTGTTGGAGTGCCCTCTTGTGGCGCCTTTTGGGTAGTGCCTTAGTAAACGTGAACACTGCAAAGAAGTGGTATCAGACTGGTTTGTAGTGGAGGAATTTGTTGCCAGTTTCTTTCATCTTTAATCCGTATTCATGTTGTAATGTAGTAGTACCACAATATGGCAGAAACACTATGTTTTGGCACAAATACTTTGATTTGGTATACTTTAGCTTCTTCACCCCTTTTCCGCAAAATTTTCATTTTTTCACCCCTTTTCAGCACAAATTCCAGCTTTTTTGGCTGTTTTCAGAAAAAAAAACTCTTTTCAGCAGAAACTCTGCTGATTCATCTCTTTTCAGCGCAAGTTTCTGCTTCTTTGCCTCTTTTCTGCAAAAATTCTGCTGATTCACCTCTTTTCTCCAAAACTTTCAGCCTTTTGACCTCTTATCAGCACAATTCTCAGCAGCTTCTGCTCATTTCAGCAGAATTGTCCGTCTCTCCACCTCTTCTTTGTAAGAATGACTTTGGCTCAGGGAAATGAATAGCCACCTTGAGCCAGGAGGGCCAGGTTTGAATCCTGCTCAGTGGGGCATTTGTTTTTTTCACCACCATGCAACTTTTCATCGTTTTTAGCTTTTCATAGTATCATAGTATTTCCACAAAATATTTGTATTTCTGCTACGTTATATTATTACTGCTCATAGTATTTCTGCCAAATTTTGGTATTTGCTCCAAAGCACAGTATTTCTGCCAAATCACAATATAACTGCAAAATAAAGGTTTTTGAGACAAATCATAGCGTTTGTGCTAAATCCTAGTAATTCTGCTCATAGAATTTCTGCTATGCTGAGGTGCTTTCTGCTAGATTATAGTTTTTCTGCTAAATCAAAGTATTTCATGTAAATCATACCAAGTCCCAGTGTTTCTGCCAAATCATAAATAATGTGGCGTGTTGGGGAACAGCTAGTTCTCTCCCATCATGCCTTAGGACATGTGCTGCTGTTTAGATGTTCTTGTTTCATTGTTTATGGTTACGTTACTTTTAACTGTTGTCTTGAATGTTGTGTTTATACTATGGTACAAAGTCACTGACAGTTATTGTTTTATAGGAAGGAAGAATGCAGTACCATAAGTGAGTTCTGTTATGCTGTTATTGACCCTTGAAGCACATTGTAGAACAAGCAAGTGTTTAATAAAAAGCTTCTCCTACCAGCTTGGGGTGGAATTACAAGCTCAAGCTTTCCCTGTGTGCTTATTTGCAAGACTTGTATGTGCCATAATAATTTTAATAAAGCAAAGTTAAGATGAGAAGCTTGTTCCAATTCATCTTCAGACAGTGCTGCCAGTCACGGTTGGAGCAGTTTTTACTGTCATCTTACTGTTGAGCCATAAATTACATTTGTTTCAAACTCTTAAAATGAAGCCGGTTCTTCTCTCGTCATATCTCCGCGACGGAGGTACAAAGAGCTATGAAAATCGCAGTCAAAGTTCAGCAAAGTCTGCTGATTTACCCAGTACAAGAATTGTGCTTCTATCCCACCTAGTTTTTGAGTTACACGACGTTTTGTAACTCCGAAAAATCTGCGTTTTACGCCTCTCACCGCGATCTAATTCTGACTGCTCAAGTCTCTGTGTTTTAGGCACCTGCCCCTTTGTGACCAGACCTCATTTGGCTCAGAGGGTTGAGAAGCTACTGTGAGACCCGGTGGCAGAGGTTGAGTCCTACCTGTGACAGTTGCTACACATCATCCCCACTTGCATGCACTCTGCTTTCTTGACACTCTTCAGTGTACCCTTACACATAAAGCCATCTCCATCAAACGCGTCTACACCTCTTTTTTAGCAGATAATTCTGCTTTTTCGCTTGTTTTCAGCAACTGCTGATGCTGATAGCCCTCCTAGTTTTGAGTTACACGACGTTTTGTAACTCCAAAAAACGGCGCTTTTCGCCTCTCACCGCGATCTATTTCTGATTGCTGATCTCTTTGTTTTTCAGACCACCTGCCCTCTTGCCAGGTGGCGCAATCAGTAATGACACGGCTCTGCAGCTCAAAGGTCGTGGGTTCAATCCCACCTTGGTTAACATTTTTTTTCACTACAAATTATACACTATCACAGACCTGTAATTTATATTGCTATTTTTTTTCACTACAAATGAGTAGTGCAAAAACATACTATGTCTACAACATCACAGTATATCTGTTATGTTATAGTATTACTACTAAATCACATTATTTCTGCCAATTCAAGGAGGCTGACTGTTACTAAGTGCATCAGTGTACATAGGTCATCTCTTGTGTTGGAGTGCCCTCTTGTGGCACCTTTTGGGTAGTGCCTTAGTAAACGTGAACACTGCAAAGAAGTGGTATCAGACTGGTTTGTAGTGGAGGAATTTGTTGCCAGTTTCTTTAATCTTTAATCCGTATTCATGTTGTAATGTATACCCTGTTCTCAATCATAGAAACCACACCATATCACCCCTCCACATCCTCCTACTGTATGCCATATCTCCCCGTAACATCCATCTGACTGCCAATAAACTCCACCTGTGGTAATCTAATCCCTGGATGCCAGCCTCTCCTTCTGACCGAGGATAGCTACTATTGCAGCACCACCCAGCATTAAACTGACGTACACCATTCTGTACAGTGCTAAATCATAGTGTTTGTGCCAAACAATAGCATTCACCCAAATAATAGTATTTCTGCTATGTTATATTATTACTGCTCATAGTATTTCTGCCAAATCATGGTATTGTTCCAAAGCATAGTATTTAACAAAATCACAGTATTTCTGCTATGTTATAGTATTTGTGCTTGTAGAAAAACCTGTGTTATTGTGAGCTACATTACCCAGCAGCCTCTGAGCAGTGAGGGAATTCATGGGACTTCTGAGCTAGATGGTCTTCCTTCGTTCCTGGGCTAACGATTGAGGAGAGAGCTGCTGGGAAGGGGAGCAAATAGCCCATCCTGTATTTGTTGGGGATGGTGTGTGTCACATAAACGTGAGTTAATGTTCCATGCTTAAGATGTTTACCCTGCTACTTGTGTGTATTGGTTTTAGTTACCTTTAGCGTATGTGCTAGTTAGCGATAGCTATGGCAGCACAGTTATTTGATTGTTTTGGGCTTGTTCCTGCTTTGTTTGTTCCCCCTGCAAATTTATGTGAATTTGTACACTGTAATATCGCTGTATTACGTAGTGGCTAAGTAGGAGGCTGACTGTTACTAAGTGCATCAGTGTACATAGGTCATCTCTTGTGTTGGAGTGCCCTCTTGTGACGCCTTTGGGTAGTGCCTTAGTAAATGTGAACACTGCAAGAAGTGTATCAGACTGGTTGTAGTGGAGGAATTTGTTGCCAGTTTCTTTCATCTTTAATCCGTATTCATGTTGTAATGTAGTAACTTTGTGCACAAGTACCACAATATGCAGAAATACCATGTTTGGCACAAACACTTTGATTTGGTATACTTTAGCTTCTTCACCCCTTGTCAGCAACATTTCATTTTTTTCACCACTTTTCAGCACAATTCCAGCTTTTTGGCGGTTTTCAGAAAAAAAAAAACTCTTTTCAGCAGAAACTCTGCTGATTCACCTCTTTTCAGCGCAACGTTCTGCTTCTTTGCCTCTTTTCTGCAGAAATTCTGCTGATTCACCTCTTTTCTGCAAAATTTTCATCCTTTTTGCCTCTTATCAGCACAGTTTCAGCAGCTTCTGATAATTTCAGCACAATTGTCAGTCTATCTACCTCTTCTTTGTGAGAATGAGTTTGGCTCAGTGAGATGAGTAGCTGCCTTGAGACCAGGAGGTTCGAGGGGAATCCTGAATGTGAATGTGAGAAATACCTGCAGAAACTTATACCTCTCTCTGTGTCTGTGTGTGTAAGGGCTGATTACAGCAGGTGCAGCTAATTTAACTGACCTAGATATACCAAGCCCAGACTCTTAACAGCCACTGTTCCTTTAGGCTCTGTGTATGTGTGTCTGTATCAATATTCTCCCATGTTAAAGTATTACTCCTCCATAATAGTATTCTGTAAATCAAGTACTTCTACTACATCTTAGTATTTCTGCTAAATCATAGTATTTTGGCCAAATCATGGTATTTGTGCCAAAGCATAGTATTTCCACAAAATAACAGTATTCTGCTATGTTAATATACTGCTCATAGTATTCTGCCAATCTTGGTATTTGTTCCAAAGCATAGTATTTCTGCCAAATCACAATATAACTGCAAAATAAAGGGTTGTTTTTAGACAATCATAGTGTTGTGCTAAATCCTAGTAATTCTGCTCAATCATAGATTTCTGCTATGCTGAAGTGCTTTGCTAGATTACAGAATTTCTGCTAAGTCAAAGTATTTCATGTAAATCATAGTATTTATACCAAGTCCCAGTGTTTCTGCCAAATCATAAATCATAAATAATGTGGCGTGTTGGTGGAACAGCTAGTTCTCTCCCATCATGCCTTGGGACATTGCTGCTGTTTAGATGTTCTTGTTTCATTGTTTATGGTTACGTTACTTTTAACTGTTGTCTTGAATGTTGTGTTATACTACGGTACAAAGTTACTGACAGTTATTGTTTTATAGGAAGAATGCAGTACCATAAGTGAGTTCTGTTATGCTGTTAATGACCCTTGAAGCACATTGTAGCACAAGCAAGTGTTTAATAAAGAGCATCCCTACCCTTGGGTGAAACTACAAGCTCAGTCTCTCTCTGAGCTCTTTGTAAGATTCATCTGCATGCTGCCAATTTATCTTCAGACACTACTGACAGTCATGGTGTGAGCAGTTTTTACTGTCATCTTACTGTTGAGCCATAAACTATGTTTTGTTTGAGGGGTGGAAATATGTCCACCTCTCAGTTTTCAAACTCTGGAAATGAACCCGTTTCTTCTCTCGTCATATCTCCGCGATGGAGGTAGAAAGAGCTATGAAAATCGCAGTCAAAGTACACCAATGTCCGCTGATTCACCCAGTACAAGAATTAATGCTGCTAGCCCTCCTAGTTTTTGAGTTACACGACGTTTTGTAACTCCAAAAACAGCGTTTTCACCTCTCACCGCGATCTATTCTGACTGGTTATCAATCTGGTTTCAGTACCCGCCCTTTCCAGGTGGCGCAATTGGTAATGACACGGGTTCTGCAGCCCAAAGGTCGTGGGTTCAAATCCACCTTGGTTCAATATTTTTTTTTCACTTCAAATATTACACTACAACAGACCGTAATTATATTGCTAATTATTACAATTCTGCAAAGTTTTATGATTTTAGCAGCTTTTCTAATATGGACCTCAGATTCTTGTTAACGCTGCATGGCAGAAATACATACAAGTACACAGCGTGATGAAGCAGACAGAAGCAGTACCTCTGATTGGTGAAATTGAGCAGAACCAGGTTGTTCTGCCTCTTTCAGCAGAAAGTTTGCGTTTTCACCTCTTATCAGCACAAATGTCAGCCACTTCTGATGTTTTTATCAGAATTTTCAGCTTTTTCCCTTTTTTCAGTTATGTGAGAACCAGTTTGCTCATGAGTAGCTGAAAATTTTCAGCCTGTTCTGCTCTTTCAGAAGAATTCAGCTTTTTCACCTCTTTCACAACAATTCAGCTTCTTCGCCCCCCCTGCACATTTTTTCTCATCATATCTCTTGGTGGACAAGAACTGCTTTGGCTCAGTGAGAGAGCAGCTACTGTGATTGCTTCTTTCCGTCTTTTCAGCAGAAATTCTGCTGATTTACCTCTTCTTTCCATCTTTTCTGCAGAAATTCTGCTGATTCACCTCTTTTCTGCAAATTTTTCAGCTTTTCACACTTCTCTCAGCACAAAACTCAGCTGCCTCTGCTCATTTAGCAAAATTGTCAGTTCTCCATCTCTGTGTGTGAACAAGTTTAGTTCAGTGAGATGAGTAGCTTCCTTGAGACAGAAGGGCCAGGTTCAATCCTGGTCATGGGATTGAACACCTGTTTTCAGCACAAATCTCAACTTTTAGCTGTTTTTAAGCAGAAACCTGTTTTACGCAGAGAAACTTTTTAACTCAATTTCAGCTTTTCACCCCTTTTCAACAAAATTTTCAGTTTCCCAGCTTTTTCAGCTATTTTCAGCAAAAACATCTTTCAGCAAATTCTGAAAAGAGTTCTGCAGAACATTTCAGCAGAAATTCTGCTGATTGAACTGTTTCAGCAAAATTTCACCTCTTTCAGCCCAAATTCTGCTTGTTCACCTCTTCTGCAAAATTTCAGCCTTTCACCTCTTATTAGCACAAATCTCAGCTGTTTTCAGGAAAAACTGTTTTAGGCAGAAATTCTGCTGATTCATCTCTTTTCAGCGCAACTTTCTGCTTCTAAACTCTTTTGAGCAGAAATTCTGCTGATTCATCTCTTTTCAGCGCAAGTTTTTGCTTCTTACCTCTTTTCAGCAGAAATCTGCTGACACCTCTTTTCTGCAAATTTCAGCCTTTCTCCTCTACCAGCACAATTCTAGCAGCTTCTGCTCATTTCAGCAAAATTGTCAGTCTCTCCACCTCTTCTTTGTGAGAATGACTTTGCGTAATTGAGAGTGACTTTGGCACAGTGAGATGAGTTACGCCTTGAGACTAAGCGGGCCAGGTTCAAATCCTGCTCAAGGCAACATTTTTTTTTCACCACCA
>NW_020327554.1:0-21980 GCF_001858045.2 Oreochromis niloticus
ATGCTTTTCGGGGGAAGAACTGGAGGGTGTTGTTGAAAAATTGCTGCCCGGTTGTCTCGATGGACTTGGGACTTGTTAACAACTTGGCCGCTTCTGTACTCTGGCACGTGCAACTGTTGTTGAGCCTCCAGCCTCTCTTCTCAAGGAGATACAAAAAAAGACTGGTTAATTTCTTTTGGGGAGGGTTTCACTGGATCAGGTCTGCTGTGCTGTGTCAGAGGGGGTTCAGGGTTTGATTGACCTTCGCAGCCGTATCACAGCGTTCCGTCTTCAGACAGCACAGCGTTATCTTTATCAAAGACAACAACCACCCATCTATGCTGCTTCACAGACTTAACTGGCATGGACCTTTCGCAGACCTCTGTTTTTTACCAGTCTGTTTTGACTGCTTGGAAGACTGTTTTAAAGTGCAGAGAGACTGTTCTCAATTTTATGGTGATGTTGGTGAGGAGCCTCGTTTTTAAAATCCCTTGGTGCCAAGTAGGATGCTTAGCACTGCTAGTGTGCAGAGGTTCCTCGTAAATGCTGGTCTTACCAAGCTGGCGGGCCTGAGGACAGCAGGGCAGTGGAAAACGGCTGCCAAGTTGGCTCAGGAGACTGGGATCAGGTCTCTGCGCTTTCTGGAGAAGCTGGTGGAAGAAGTCATGGGTGTTCTTCCTGGACTTGTAAGGGCTGCCCTGGGGACTCGCTCTGCAGGTGGTCAACCAAGTTCAGCTGACTTTCCTTCACTGTCTGTTTGTGCCACAGTTGGGGAGCAGGATGAGGAGGGAGGCTCTCTTCTTTCCTTTGTGTGAATGTGTGTGTGAAAGTGTGTGAATGTGTGTGTGAATGGGTAAATGACTGGATATGTAAAGCGCTTTGGGGTCCTTAGGGACCATAAAAGCGCTATATAAATACAGGCCATTTACCATTTACCATTCGTGGCGATCGTGGCTCAAGAGTTGGGAGTTAGGGTGGAGTTCCCCTTGGAATCGGAAGGTTGCCGGTTCGAGCCCCGGCTTGGACAGTCTCGGTCGTTGTGTCCTTGTGTCTGACCACCACCGTTGCCTACTGGTGGTGGTCAGAGGGCCCGGTGGCGCCAGTGTCCGGCAGCCTCGCCTCTGTCAGTGCGCCCCAGGGTGGCTGTGGCTACAATGTAGCTTGCCATCACCAGTGTGTGAATGGGTGGATGACTGGATATGTAAAGCGCTTTGGTGTCCTTAGGGACTATTAAAAAGCGCTATATAAATACAGGCCATTTACCTTTCGAACACCTGTTCTGGGTGACCTGTCAGCGGTTTCGAAGAAGGCTATATATGAGGTGGCTGTAAAGGTGCTGAACAGGGGATTGTTGGCTGGTGTTCTGGAGTCGAAGTGGTCAGGTGTGTTGGCTCCGGGGTCATCTCCGAGGGGTAGCTGGAGGTCCCTGTACAAACCTCCCATAGAGAAACGCAGTGCGGATCTCCAGTGGAGAATAGTGCTTGGGGCCGTGGCTACGAACAGACACGTGGCACATATGGAAAAAAAGGCCACATATGGCTGGCCTTTTTAAACTTTTTAAAACTTCTAACCATTTGAAAAGGTATCAACCATCATCAACACGCAGAGCTTGAATAACTGAATACATTAACTATTAATCACACAAATAACAGTAAAATCATGGAAAACATTGTTTTCATGTTAAACCTGGAATCCCTCCTGTTTGACACATGGTCTCTCCCATGAATCAACTCACTAGAATTAGGAGAAGAAAAAGAAAAAGATTAGCAATATAATTCTCAACCGACATCAGAAATTCTCCTCTGAGCTTCACTCCAGGCCTGTAAAACTTCATGAAGTTGGAATACATCACGGATCAGTTGGCTGTGGTCGCGAGGTCTCAGAATCTGCTCTGTGAGCAAAGAGTGACAAGATTCGGATTCGAAGGTAAATACATCATGGAAAACTCGCAGCTATCCAACGGATGAGGAGGGACCAGTGTCGGAGTGCTAAAGAAACAGATCGAAATTCTCATGAGTTGGTTGGAAGACAATTGCTATCATAATCTGGCTACCCCTCCGCGCCAGCTGCGGGCTCAAGGCTGGAGCCGATCAAAACAATCCCTGATAACGACTATGTTGAGACTGTTCCTTCCCATCCATGCAAGGCCACCTGGTTGGCTGGTAGACTGTTACTTAGCCGGCAGGGCGAGGACACTGTCTCAGCTGAACTCTGGACACGCACACACATACATATACTGATACTGATAAGCACTCACCGACGCATCACCCTCCCTACCCCGGATCCAACGCCACCTCCAACGCTTACCTCCCCTCTGATGTGGACATCGGGTCAGCTGGAGGCGCAGTCGAACAATTGCAGCGGTCCCAGATCAGATGTACACACTGGAACTCTTTCCCATGTTGCTCGTCTGTGTTTTATTGTGCTATGGTGTGTTGATATCTGTCCATTCCGTATTATCCTTTTGTGTACACATTCGATGTTTTTTCCTCGCTACCTAGCCTGACCTGTCTTCCAATGTGATGTTGTGTAATGTATGTACGGTCGGCAAGGTCTGTCATCTCGGTTGCGGGCAAAAGACCTGCAACTGACAAATAAAGGCTATCTCATCTCATCATCAACTGTTAGAGAATAAAATCAGTATTAATGTCATGTAAGTGTGTCTAACTCTTGCTCTGCCTGGAGCCATCGGCCACACCACAATTACCTAGATAACAAATCTGTGAGTTAATACAAACTTGCAAACAACTGTAGGGTAAGCAATAAGGCATCCAACACCACAGGCACAAGTGTGCCATGTGCAGTTATTTCCCCAGATCATTAAAACATTACCGTGTCCATAATTTGCCTAAATCATGAATCATCCCATGTGTTTAATCAAAACTACTGTAACCAGTGACTTTTCTTAAGCAAGGTCACTCACTTGTTTTCACACTATGAGCTCAACAGTGATATGATAATGAGCCCAACACTAAGATGTTCTGTGTTCACTGCACATCCTGCTTCATCTTCACTCATGTCTGTCTGTGTCTGTGCCGAATCCCCACAAAACCCTCAGAAAACAAACATTAGCAGTGGAGCGTCCGGAGGTCAGGTCTGGATCAACACATCCACAGGTGCTGTGGAATGTGTCCTCCTTTCTGTGGAAGACGTGAAACTGGTCTCAACACATTATGTGTTTCACATTGAAACACATTCCCCACTGTAGCATTTTCCAACAATACACTGTGATACTGTAACCAACGGGCAGCCAATAAAACAGCTTCCTTCACACAAATCAATACGCAGAAAAGTGGCAGCTAAAGGGTTAATCTGCAGGGCCCACACGCGCTCATGTGAACCTACAGTCTCCCCTCCTCTGGTCTCCGTCGTCCTCTGCTCCTGCAAAAACAAGCAAACAAACCACATACATCCACCCTTTGTTTTTTTAGGCATGAGAAGTGACTAATCCTAAAAAAAAAAAAAAAACTCAAATCAGCCAAAACTGCAGTCCACATCATCAGTCCAGTCACATGCATTTGAACCAGTCATTGCTGATAGTAGAAAACCGCGCATGCAATATTACGTCATTCCAAAAATAAAAACAATTCTTATTGCTTTTGGAATGCACTGAATCGCTACAATCCTTTTAAACACAGGACTTACCATCTAATATGGTCAGCGTCCTAGGTAGATGTACTTCTCCTATGCCATTGTGATTTGGAGAAGCTTACCGGTATTTTGTAGCGCTTTTACTTCCAGTCTGCTTAAAGAGACCTGATTATTAAATCATCAACACACAAAATATCACCCCCAGGGGGATGATACCTGGCAGTTTTGTTCCCTAAGTGCACTGTTACAAAACACATATTAGACATGTGTGGTATCAGACATGGCCTAAGTGTAAAAAAACAAAACAAAACAAAAACACAAAATCCCAAAATCTGACTTAAGAGTCACTAACTTTGTTCATTCTCCCCACATCATATTTACTGGTTGCCCGCAAGTGCCCCAGAATATCACACAATTCTGGAAGTCTGGTGCCAACCAACATAGATCCACCTGCTAAATACACAGAAATGTCCCCCTTTTTATTAGCAGCTGCACAGTTCATTAAACCCTTCCTAAACACTTCATAGCAATGTTTTATCACTGAAATGTGAATTTCTTCCCCAGGTCTGTGCTTCTTTCACTTATTTTCATTTCACAGACCCAATCATTCATTTAGCCTTTCTCCTTTTTTTCCTCCAAAAGTAAACGTGTAACATGTCATCATGTATTTCACAAAACAAGTTTGTTCTCAGTATCAGAGTATATCTGGATGCAAGCTTCACCCATACATCACAACAGGAAACTCAACCCTCTGATACATCTTATTCACTTGTTTTATAATCCAGTCATCTTTCCCTGATCTAGTAACATCAACTAATTTGCATATCAGCTCATAACCCACTAAGCTGTCAGGACAACAGAGATGCATGTTCAAATATCATCACAAAAGAGAATTTCCTTCATACAGTAAATGTCTTCCTTTATATTTTATTTTCCCTTGCTGTAAGAGCTCTGTAACAACACAATTTCTCATCCGTGGGATAATAAAGGTTTATTCAATTACCCTAGGATTAGTTATAGCCAATGTTCCCTCTAAGCTGCGCACGTGCTGGCACGGTCTCTGTGCACAGAAAATCTGTGTTGCGCACAAAAAAAAGATCTAACCTGAATTGAAATTAAAATTAATACTTTAACAATTCTGTTTTGCAGTGTTAGTCAGTGAGTGACTGGCTGCTCCCATATGGGATCAGAACGATGCCACCCAGTGGCGGTCCTAGCCTGTTTGGTGCCCTGGGCTCCCTCTGGCGCCCCCCCCTCCGCCGACACACACACACATAAAACATATTAAGGATTGTACATTAACGGAACCATACTGAATTTCACCAGAGAAACATACACACACACACACACACACACCGGTCAAAGACTGTCAGACTGCGGCGGTCAGAGACGGCGGCGATCAGAGACTGTCAGACTACGGCGGTCAAAGACAGCGACGGTTAGAGATGGCGGCGGACAGAGACTGTCGAAGACGGTGGCGGTCAGAGACGGCGACGGACACAGACGGCGGCCGAAGACGGTGGCGGTCAGAGATGGCGGCGGACAGAGACTGTCAAAGACGGCGGCGGTCAGAGACTGTAAGACTGCAGCGGTCAGAGACGGCGGCGGTCAGAGACGGCAGCGGTCAGCGGTGCAGGACAGGACAAAATTTGAATTTCAGTGCTTTGTGATTTGTCTCCCTCTCTCTCTCTCTCTCTCTCTCTGTGTCACACAATCACACACACACAGACACAAAGACACACAGACAGACACACAGACACACAGACACCAGACACACAGACACAGACACACACACAGACACACACACAGACACACAGACACACACACAGACACAGACACACAGACACACACACGCACAGACACACTAAGTTGGCCTGCAGGGCAAAATTAGAATTTCAGTGCTCTGTGTTTTGTCTCCCTCCGGTGGCCCACTGCAGGCATGACGAGGTTTAAAGGATAGGATAGGTTTAGGGGGTAATAGCAAGTAGTCGACCGAATAAAATTGGAATAAGCTGATCGGCTTTTCTCCCACAGATGGTTCATGCATACAATTGCACGCGCCATGAAACAACGGGTTACTCACCATTCTTCTGCTTTTGGTCGACATCCACGAATGCCCGTAGACCTCCTGTTCAAGTTGGTTACTGATGGAGAACCACAAACTGCAAGAGGTTATGCTGAGAAATGGAAAGAACGAATGACTGAAGCTTACAGGATTGCATCTGAAAACAGCCAAAAACGAACAGCAAGAGATGAATTCAGGGAAACAGGAATGGAACAAGATGGTGGACACCAAAGCACTGAACTTGACAATGACAAGGGAGAGGAGGAACATGAGATGGTACGGGAATCAGGAGTCACCGAAGTGCCTTTCACAGTCAACGGAGGAGAAGTTGGGCTGCCGCTTTCAGAAAGGGCACGGCATACACCCAATGTGACCCCGCCGACAAATGAATCAGTTCTAAGAAGGTCTACTAGAGAACGACGACCTGCTACACATTTCACATATGACACCCTTGGCCAACCCTCTCTCCGGTTGCATCCATCAGTCAGTTGTGCTGAAGTGCACGAGTCACCAAACACAACACACTACACCATGCCACCATATCCCCTGTTACCTTACTTCCCCTAGTGCCATATCGCATTCCAACATCTCACTGTGCACACCTTCCCTGTATATTATAACTGTTAGTACACAAGGAATGTGGATATGTGGGAAGGGGATGTGATTTGAATTGTTTGAATAATGAGTATAATGAGTTTTATAGGGTAAAAGGTTAAATGTCAGGAGCCATTTTCTTTTTTGTTGGGGAGTGTGTGACGCCCACAAGTGTATGGTCACAATTATAATTTTTTGTGGATTGTTTTTGATGTAAAAGACCTGATTTTATGGTGGTATGGCACTTATCATTTAGAGTTATGGACAATGTAAAAACAGCATGCGAGGAAGATGCTGACCTGGTTTCTGATCAGACAGAAAAAGCCAGAAATGTTCCCTCTGTGGTTTCCGTGTGTGTATGGGTTCAAATATCTACTTCCTCCACATAAGGAACGCTGCAGCTTCATCTGCACGTCTGTGGGATTAAACTTCCCAAAATAACTGAGGAATGAACCGCTCCCCTCATCCTAAACCGGGCTCTGAGGAGGGGAAATCAGGTAAATGTTCTCAGGCTGAGGTTTCAGTCTATCTGACTAACCTGAGGACATCTGGTATTTTAGGAGAGAAGCATCCTCCTCCTCCTCCTCCTCCTCCTCCTCCTGACGTTCAGCCTGATGGGAACAGCTGAGCAGCTCTGACTCCCGGCCTCCCTCCCTCTGCTCCACCCTCACAGCAGCTGAGGCTGCTCAGCCCCACAGGAGGAGGCCAGGAGAGAGTCTGTGGTGCTCAAACGTTCAAGCTGCTGTTATCTGCAAAACTACTGGAGCTCAGCTTCCTGTCTATGACCTGAGAGCCAATCAGGAGGCTCAGAGATGCTTTCAAATGATTCTGACCCAAAAGTGCGGGAATCAAGAAATGCTGCTGCAGCTTTAGTCCGGCCGAGCAAACGCCACAGACGTGACCCGCACTCCCTGAGCCGTATCCATAGCAACAAGCATCGTCAGGTGAAGGTGAATGCAGGAGGAGGTTATTCTGTCCTGACCCATTTCACTCCTACGTAAAACTCTGGATTCAAAGCACAACGAAATTTAAATCCGCTCATAGGCAAAGCAGAAACTGCCGCTGTCCTTCGCCCCTCTCCCAGCTCCTCCTCCTCCTGCTGAGTCTTGTTCTTCCTCGGCCTCGGAGACGTGTCACATTCACATCACATTACTCAGTCTGAGATGATGAGAGTGCCGTGTACCCGTCAGCTCTGCTGCAGGTGAAGAGGGTTCACACACACACACACACACACACACGTTACAGTTAGCTTGAGAGAGCTCACACCCTGCATGTATGCAGCATCACTCTGAGGTTCATGGGAAATGAGCGCTTCACCGTACAGCAGCCATGAAAATCGTCCTTCATCTTAAAAACAGCTTTGTGTCATCGCCGCACACCGAACGTCGTCCAAACGTTCAGGCTGTTTGAGGTGACACGCCGTCAGAGCTACATGGCGTTACAGACGCCATCTTTGAAGAGCGTTCTTGGATGATTCTTGGAGATCACTGCAGACCAGTAAACCTTCATTATTAAAGCTAAAGTCAGTAAACTTCATTTGCTGCTCCTGAAGCTTCGCTCCTGTGTACGCTGCACAGGAAGCGGAAGCAGGAAACGTCACAGGAGAAACTTTACACTTCCAGTCGTAAACAGGATAAAGTGGCAGGATTAACACTGAGACTGTAAACAGCTGATCCCGGGAGGCTCTTCCATCCATCCTCTCATCGACACCAGCTGCAGTTTCCACCCCCTAAAGGAAGAAGCCAGGGTTCGGGGCAGCCCCGCTCCCACGGGCATGATTGCCAGGTAGTTGGAGGGCACGTAGCCTCTCTGACCTCTGACCTCCACCAGGCTCCACTCGGGGCTCCCTCGTTTGTCGTGAGGCTCCAGGACACGAACGGGTTCTCCGGCCCAGAAGGAAACTTCGTGTTTGGATCTGGCCGTGAAGTCGTAGGCGCCCACAACCTGGAAACATTAAAAAAAAGCAGCATTTAACGGTCTCCGCCTCCACACCGTCCTGGCTGTCAGGAGGACCAAACATCATCAGCGTTACAGAGTCAATCTGTGATTAAGCTCCACTCAGTCGCTCCTTTCATACCTGCAGACTGCACACAGGAAACAGAGGCAGGAAGCGACAGCGTCTTCCCTGACGGCGTTTAAATGGTCAGAACGACACTGCGAGTCGCAGATGTTTCCAGCTGCAGAGGCTGATATAGCAGCATTACACACATCAGTGTGTCATCAGCCCACACACACACACACACACACACACACACACACACACTCTCGGCTGTAAACACCAGCGTGGGGTCGTTACTACCACCCGACCCGGCTTTTTCTAACGAACCGTGCTCAACAGCAGCGGCGCTGCGACTGTAACATCAACGACCACGACAGCGTCTGCAGACGACACGCCTTCACTTCAGCACGAGGACGAGGAGAGATGCTGAGGAGACTTCTGCTGCACACACTGCAGCTCGACGCTTATTTTGCACTGAATTACGCTCAGAGAAGTGCGACGCATCAACACGAAGACAAGAAGAAGTACTCCGAGCACACGTCGTCACGTGTAAGACGAGGGTAGCACAGAACACATCTTCTTCCACCGTTTAAGAAACAATCAGCTGATGATGGTATAAAAACCGTAGGTTTGAGAGACAGAAGGACAGCGTGTGAGGACAGGTGGACACAGGCCTGCTGCTGGAGACGTGTGCATGCACTGGCACAAAGCAGATCTTTCCATGAACGCCTCACAGAATACCCACGGGCTGTGGGTGGAACAGGATTGCATCTGTCATTCTTACTGATCACTACAAACGTGTGCAAACACTGAATGAAAACGTGAAGCTTCCTTGGATGCTGTGTTGGAGCATCAGCAGCGTGTCGTAGGAGCCCACAGCGTGTGACCGAGTCAGATCCACGTGAAGGCTGTTACTGGGTGGGCCAAACACTGTAAACACTGACAGCTGCCTGTCTTTAAATCACCTGCTCAGGTAGAGCCGCTCTGTGTCACATTACTGTTACGCTCCATCAAGCAGCGTATCAACGCCTACGAGGATGTGACAGCGTCGCATTTGCTGTGCACAACAACAAATTCAGTCTTACTGTCGTGACCAGAGCCGTCCTCTGTGCCGCTGCATGCTGGGACGGCCAGTAACAGGTGGAGCTGGACGCTGTCAAGGTGGAGAGGAGGATGTTGTCCAAGATAAGGACATGTTATTTAATTAGTTCAGTCTGTTCTTATTATCTCGGGGCGACTTATTAAAGTATTCTGACTGCAGCTGGATGATCACCCTGCAGTCCTGCGCTGGTGGACAGTAGCCTCGCTTCCCTGCGTGAAGACGTAAATATAGTTTAACATTTATTTGTTCACAGTGTCAGACCAACCCGGTGTGCCCTCACAGAGCGATCCCATTGGCTGCTCGTCTGTTTCAGTTGTAATAACAGCGGCTTGCCAGCAGATGGCGCCACAGTTCTTCCTCTCAGGTTTTAGTGCAAACGTCATAAAACCTGAAGTCTCACCTCCTGCATCGACCAGCCACCTCCTTCTGTCTCCACGGCTGTCGGCCTCGCTGATCACCGCCACCAGCTCGCCCTTAGTCAAGTTCAGGTCCAGGTCCCAGGTGCCCACGACCGTGCTCATCACCTGGAAGATCTTTCCAGAGCCGTGCTTATCCGTTAGCTGCTTCAGACGCGAGCAGACGTCAGATCTCAGAGAGGGCCCGGGCTGCTGAATTACTCAGACATGTTCAAATTTACCTGGAAGGTGTTCAGAAATGAAAACAATGACTCAGAAGGAGACACTTCTGGTTCTGCAGCTGCAAAGTTGCAGAACCAGAAGTGGCACATTCACAGCGTCCTCGTCTCTGACTCGTTATCGCCCGCGAATGACATATGATGATGATTCGCCACATTCTTCAGCCAGAACCTTGTATTGTAACCTCCAGCTAAATGTGACGTGACTGGAACATCAGATCTTTACTGGGACCAGCAGCTGAACCAGTTCACACGAAACACGCGGCAGAACAGGAAATACAGGTGGCGAACGATGCTCGAAGCTCACACAGCAAACTCCGCCCACCGAACACCGACAATCTCAGGAAACTGAAGCTCAGACTGGGAGCGTTGGTGTGACACCGTGGCGTCGGTGTGGTTAAATATTCGGAAAAGGATGTTTACTGGATGATAAAATCACTGTTATATTTTTTACTCTGACCTCTCAGCAGTAACCAATCAGCTCAAAGCAAACATGTCTGAGGTCAGCTGAGTGGTCCACTGTCACCCATAGTGCTCTGTAGCTTACAGTGTAAAGCGCCCTGAGGTGGTTTGCTGCTGTATAAATGAATGAAAGCCGATCTGAACACTAACCTGGGCATCCGGCGCGTTGAGCTTGTCCTCCAGCATTCGACATAAATGCTGCAGCCTCCTCGCGCCTTCCAGCACCGAAGACTCCCAGAATGCACCAGGAGAAAGGCTGCTGTGAGGGAGCTGCAGGGAGACACGTGAAGGATGAGCACAGATATCCAACGTGTTTTCGTGCATCAGCCTGTCTGTAAGGAAGCTGTGAAACAGCTGCTCCATGTCTGCTGCGAGATCTCTGTCAGGAGCAGCGTGTTCAACGTCCTGTCAGGAGGAGAGGGAGTAGAGGCAAAAAGCAAAAAAGCTGTAGCTATATTACTACTGTCGCTCTTACAAAAGAGGAAGAGGAAGAACTAAAAACTCTTCCATCGACCCTGTGGTCCCGAAATGCCACAGATGTCGGTCTAATTAAAAACCAAGAACCTGTTAAAGTGAAAACAATCTCATCTTTCAGACCTATTAAGCCACAATACCCCCTGAGCCCACAACAGCGAGAAGGTATTAGATCTGTAATAGCTGACATGTTGAAGGCAGGAATCTTAACCCAGAGCAAAACAACAACATGCAACACACCTATATTTCCAGTGAAAAAAGCAAACACAGGAAAGTATAGGTCGGTGCATGATCTTAGAGCTATTAATGAAATCACTGAAACAATTCCACCAGTTGTTGCAAATCCACACACTATTTTGAACCAGATAACACCAAAAGAACAATGGTTCTCAGTGATAGACCTATCTAATGCCTTTTTCTCAGTGCCTCTGCATCCAGACTCACAAGACCTGTTTGGATTCACATATGAGGGTCAGAAATACACCTACACACGCCTGCCACAAGGGTTTCAGAACAGCCCGACTCTGTATGCAGAAGCACTGGAAAAATCGATGTCAACATGTACCTACTGTATGTGGATGACATTTTGATAACAGGACACACACAGGAAGATTGTAAACAAAACACTCTTGCAGTGCTTAGACATCTAGCACAGGAGGGACACAAAGTGTCTATGACCAAATTACAACTGTGGAGCCCATCAGTTGTGTATTTGGGACATACACTGTCAGGGAAGGAAAACAGCTGTTAAACAAAAGGAAAGAAGCAATACAGAATGCACCACAGCCAGAAACAAAACAGCAGATGATGAGCTTTCTAGGGTTGTCTAATTTTTGTAGAGCATGGATTCCAGAGTTTGCATTATATGCACAGCCTTTACAAAATTTGATTTACGGAAAAAATCTAGCGTTAAAGGATAAAATAACTTGGACACCCGAAACTGTAAAAGCATTTGAACAGTTGAAAGCTATTTTACAAACAAATGTTGTTCTCGCTCTGCCTGATTATGACAAACCGTTTTATCTCAGTGTAGATGGAAATGCAGGTGTTGGGAAATCAGTTTTACCCCGGTTCTTTATTATTCCTCGGGCCTTCAGAGATGCACCGGACCCAGTAGTCATTTTTACAAGAACTTTATTCATCTTAATCTTTACTCATTCCTTATTCTTTATTTATCTTCATTTAAGCATGCACTTCTAGAAGGGAAGACGAGGCCGGTGTCCCTCTGAAACAATCTTCACCCCTTTGTTAGTTCCACCCAGCTTTATAGGAGCGACCCCATCATAAATCCCCATGTGTGCTGCAAACTCTGTGTCTGTGTCTATGTGAGTGCTCGTGAGTGAGTGTGCATGTGGATGTGTGAGTAACAGTTAAAACACTGTGGGTGTGTGTCTCTTCCTAGGGGCCATAAATACCATCTCCCCTCCAAACCACAGTTATCAAGTTACAAATGTTGAGACCCCCACACAGGTATCCTCTGGGGAATTTCCACTCAGCATTAACTCCTCTTTGTCTTACTTTCACAGTTCAACTGGGGAGGGTCTCCTAAGATCTACTCCTAAGTTCATGACACAGTCAGGCCTTTATTTATATCCAGGGCAGTGTCAGTGTCTCTACCATAATTCTACATTCTATATTAACACATTTCTAAACTCTAAAGGAAACTAAACATTCCTACATGTCTAAACTCTAAAATAAGCTAAACATTCCTACACAGGCTACATGAAAGCAGACCCTGTAGCTGCAGCATTGCCAACTTGTGTGCAAGCCTGTGCAGCCGCAGCAGAGGCCGTTCAAAAATGTTCTGATATAGTGCTAGGACACAAGCTTATACTACGAGTGCCACACGCAGTAGCTTCTATACTCCTGCAAGGACAGTTGCCATTTGTAACACATGCTCGACAACTGTCCTATGTAGGCGTATTGTTATCCCAATCTAACATAGAAATTGTGCGTTGCGGTCAGTTGAACCCTGGCACTTTATTGCCGAGTGAACTTGACGGAAAGTCACACTGTTGCATAAACAAGTTAAATGAGGAAACGAAACCACGTGTGATATTATAGCATGCCACAAATAGATTATACAGACATCTTTGTAGATGGTTCTGCGTCTAAAGGTGTTGATGGGAAAAACAAAGTAGGATATGCAGTAACCACAGAGACTGAGGTGATAGAAGCAAAGCCACTATCATCTGCGCACTCCGCTCAGAGTGCAGAACTTATAGCAGTAATAAGAGCATGCGAGTTACATAAAGACAAAAGTATAAACATTCATACAGACAGTCAATATGTTTTCTCAGCAGTACATCATTTTGCTAAGATATGGAGCAACAGAGGAATGGTGACCTCAAGCGGAACGCCAGTACAACATGCTGAACTATTAAAGAAACTCTTATTAGCAGTACTATTGCCGAAACAACTAGCATTGTGTAAATGTGCAGCACATCAAAAGGATGACACACATATAACACGAGGAAACAATTTTGCAGACCAAACCGCTAAATTAGCAGCACAACAGAAGATGCATGCATTAGCTATGACAGAAATTAAAAACATACCACTTGAAGTATTAAAAAGTGAACAGAAAACCGCACACCAGACAGAACAGAAGCAATGGTTGAAACATGGAGCACAGTTAGACACAGATGATATAATGAAAATCGCAGCATTAGTGACACATGGCTCGACGCATCTGTCAACTGGAGGATGATGTCTCTAGTACGCGATTAATTTTGAAAATTCAGCAAAAGAATTCATAAGAACGTGCATGATATGTCAAAAACATAACGCTCAAGGGAGCTTAAGACCAAAAAGAGGTCATTTCCCTACTCCGCCACATCCTTTTCACACCATTCACATGGATTTCATAGAACTGAATGAATGCCAAGGATCAAAATATGCATTGGTCATTGTTGATGTGTTCTCTAAATGGCCAGAAATATACCCAGTAAAGAAAGCGGAAAGTGTCTATGTAATCACTTCATTCCAACTTATGGCATCCCAAGTTTGATCCGATCAGATAATGGCACACACTTCGTGAATGAAGTCATAGAAAATGTATCACAAGTTCTAGGTAGAAAGAAATAACGGTACAATTAAACAAAGGTTAAGAAAAGTAATGGAAGACACTAAGAAACCGTGGCCAGAATGTTTATCCTTAGTGAAACTTTGGATGAGAATATCAAAGGGAAGTGGCCTATGTCACCTTTTGAGATAATACACGGGAGACCCTTCCCTTTACCAATAACTAGTGAACCACTTTGAAGTCTGCCAGAGAAATGACGATAGCCGACTGGATGGCCCAACTTTTTCAGAACAAGGAAATAGTATTGAACAATAAACTGCCAGACGATGTGTCTCCAATCTCTTGCAGGCTACAACCTGGTGACTGGATCCTGGTCCGAGAGCTGAACAGGAAGTCTTGGAGTGAGCCGAGGTGGAAAGGGCCGTACCAAGTCCTGATTGTGACCCCCACTGCTTGCAAGATAGCAGAGCGCCCATCGTGGATCCACCAAAGCCACTGTAAAAAAGTGAGTGACAGCCTGAACTAGAGACGCCGACGCCCCTACTCTCTGGTAATCTAATAGGTGAAGGAAGGGCTGATCGGGTATATCCCGCCCTTTTTCTTCTTGCCTTTAGTCTACTTATCAGAGGGGTCAGGTGCGCCAGGTCGACATGAAGAAGCTGTTCCTCGCCACACTTGCTCTTGTATGTGTATCATGTTTAAAGCACTAACAGGAAATTGCAGCGACAGAGACATGGTGTTTTTAAAGGCAGCTACACCGATTCTCATCTCTGACCACACCTTCAAAGTGACTGACGCAGTATGGGGTAGTGATGTGCCTGAAGAATTTAAACACTGGTCCACTGGAACCAAAGTACTTTTGGCCCTTTTCCCCTGGGTGGGAACAGCAAAGAACACATTACGCTTAGAAACATTAGACTATCGTTTCGGTTTGTTTTTGAATGCTTCTTGCAAAATAAATAAAGCGCAGAATGAAGAGATAGATGCACTCAGAATTTCAGTAATGCAACACAGGGTCGCCTTAGATATTCTTTTGGCGGAAAAAGGCGGGCTATGTGTTCCGTTTAACACCACTTGTTGTACTTACATTCCAGATAATGTACATTCTAGCAACATGACTGATGCACTTAAAAATGTTCAACAAGCACGGGTAGCAGATTGGACCGCTAGCAAACCAGACCGGATGGGCTGGCTGATGAGCGGATCCTGGAAGGCCCTGTTGATTAAAGGCCTGATATTTGTTGGAATGCTTTTATTATTGTTTCTTATTTTCATCACATGTATTATCCCATGTATCAGAGAAATGATCTCTAGGATGCTTAACCATTCGATTGCAGCATATGTAAATGTACCTCCGGAGGACGACGACGATGATGATGATGATAAAAGTGTGGATAAATACTGATCTGAACACACATAATGATGACTAGACTGAAAATGCAAAATGCAAGTGGTCATGTTCTGATAAAACCTGTGTGATTCATATACAGTTTAAATTTGCTAAAACAGGAGGGATATTGTTAAAGGAAACTTGCATTCTTCTATTACTGTCTGTACTCTCATAGTGTTTAGCTTCATTTAAACTTAGTGTGTGTGTATGACATGAGGAGTATGATTGAAACCATAGGGAGGAAGCTGCACAAATGAAAGTAGAAATGTTCAAGGCCACGTATAGATATGGCCAACGAACTCACCGAACTCACGTATCTTCAGTCTCCATATCTTAAGTCTCCATATTGGGAGTTGTTTTCATACTTTGTATGCTCCGCCTAAGAATATGATACAAGCTTTTGCCTATATAATAAAGAACACACAGATGCCTCGGCGCGGATCCTCCGTGACACGTCTTGTACACGTTGCTGTGTGGAGACTGTGTCGGGGCATCGCCCATGTACATGTAAAAAGCGCTGAGTCTGTGTTTCTTGCCTCCTGAGTTTTCTCTTAACATTCCTCTTCCTGTCATCTCCTCGTCCACACACATGCCTTCAAGACGCAGCTTACAATTGGAGAGCAAGACATCATCGGTTGCCACAAACAATGCAGTGTCTTTCTGCCTCTGTCATTCTCTTTGGTTTGTTTGAGTGTTTGGTTTTTAAAAGCACAGCAAGTGTCTCTCTCTCTCTCTCTGTGTCACACACAGACACACAGACACACACACAGACACACACACAGACACACAGACACAGACACACAGACACACACACGCACAGACACACTAAGTTGGCCTGCAGGGCAAAATTAGAATTTCAGTGCTCTGTGTTTTGTCTCCCTCCGGTGGCCCACTGCAGGCATGACGAGGTTTAAAGGATAGGATAGGGTTAGGGGTATCAAGTAGTCGACCGAATAAAACTGGAATAAGTGGAAAGTAAGCGTGGTAGAGGGATGAAAGTGGTGTCTAGCGGGGGGTTTTGGGGCCCTCCGGACACCCTGGTGAAGACCCCATGTCGATAGCACCAACGGTTCTGGACTTGGTCCAAAAAAAATTTTTAAAAAAAGAAAGCTGTGTTTTCGAAATTAGAGTTCAAGTTATGTTTACTCCCAATAGTGTTAACATACTACACAGGTCAATGACTAGATTTTTTTTAATTTTCAATATAACTGGGCTAAAGTACTTAATTAAAAGTAGTGAACATAAATGTAAATGCTGTAATTTGATTATTTTAATAAACCATGTAACTTGGATGGATTAGATGCTGGCGTGACCACAGTGCACACGTCTGATGTCGCTCACAGTGGTCCAAGGGACGCTCAGGGAGTTTGTGTGTTCGCTCAGACACGTGAAATATTAGAGGGAACATTGGTTATAGCTATTATGGTTTTAGTTCTTAGGTGCTGTTATATGGCTTCCTGTGTTCCATGTTGTGCTTTCTTTGTGCCTTTCTGTCTCCCCAGTCTCATTTAAGCTTTCATGTCTAGAGTTCAGATGGTGTGTTTCCTGTTTTACTTTGAAGTTCCGTGTCTCTTGTCAGTGTGTCTATTTTACTTCCCCTGTCTCGTTAAGTCTGATTTCTCCCAGCTGTGTGTCCCTCATGTCTCTCATTTCCCTCGTTATCCCTCAGTGTATTTAAGCCTTGTGTTATGCTCTGTTGGTGTTCTGATTGTACTCTTAAAAAAAAAAAAAAAAAAAAAAAAAA
Organism: Oreochromis niloticus; assembly: GCF_001858045.2. Lineage (NCBI taxonomy): Eukaryota > Metazoa > Chordata > Actinopteri > Cichliformes > Cichlidae > Oreochromis > Oreochromis niloticus. Next base: position 17,060 of record NW_020327554.1, read on the forward strand.
AAAAAAAAAATGTCTAAAGGAACGGAGGAGGAGGAGGAGGAGGCGAGCGGCGGCGGCGGCGGCGGCCGCGGCCGCCACACCTGAGGTAGAGCAGGTGTGGGCCACTCCCGAGGCCTCCCATCGGAGGCGTCCCGGCAGGAGCTTCCCCATGGGAGCCGATCCATGGAGGAGCAGCACCAGCAGGGGTAAATCCATTCATTAAGGTTCTGTGAGGAATGGACGGTGTGCGTTTGGGGCCCGTCTATTTACTGAATGCGATCCTGTGTTATACATTACTGTGTTTCTGTTGGGATAAGAAGTACATGTAGTATTGCTTTGTTGCAACAGAAAGTGGACACATTTCACTTTCTGTTTGGTCACTTTGTATCTTTTTTTTTCTTTGTCATTACTTTAATGAAGCACTGGCCCACTGTATCCAGGAAGAGGCCTAGTTAAGTGGCTGCATTGCAGATAGCAGACTGCTATTGATAAATGCCCCAGGGCTTTCTGATCTTCATGCTCAAAAAGCTTGTCAAAGTATGCTTAGAAAGTTTTCTAAACTTTGCCCGCAGGAAGAAGAGAAAGCAGAAGACACGTGGTGGTCGCCGCGTCACCAAGAGAGCTCGCCTTTCTGTAAGTAACATCCTGTATGATGTTAAATGGCAGGCCCTCAAAGCCCAGAGGAAAGAGAAAGGTCAGGTATCAGGCTTAGGGATTGACTCATTCTCATGTTTTTGACGTGATAAAACACGGTTATTGTGGAAAAAAGAAGCCAGTTTTTTGTTTTATCTGCACCTTTGTTTTTGTTTTTTAAATTATTTAGTTTCTCTGAACAGGGCCTACTGCCTTTCTTTTGTTAAGGGTTTGAGTAAATGAGTCACAGCACTCTGAGGAGGTTGCATTTGTTTGCAGCTGGCAGAGGGTGAGAAATGTTTGGTTATGGACTCGTGTGGTATCCACCTCCTGATGCGTTGCTTTTGATTAGTTTTATTCTGGTTTTGGTTTCATCCATGTCTCTGTGGTTATGTGTCATTTCATGTCTGTGTTGTGTTCATGTTGTCAAGGTTGTGTTATGTCTACAGCTCCATGTTTTCTGTTTTATTTTGGACATGGAAACTAGGCTTTCAATGTGTTTTGTTTGTTTTTTTACGTCCCCTGTGGTGTCATCCTGATAGGTGTCAGCTGTGTCTCCCAGGTGTTTCCACTTTCCTGCCTTCTGTGTGTGTTAGCCCTACTATTCAGTCTGTCTTCAGGTTTCTCCAGGTTTCTCTCTCATCTGTTCGATTCATGCTTATGGGTTTTTGTGTTGTGGGGTTTTGTCATAGTTGACCATAGTTTAGTAAAGCAAAGGAAGCATAGGAACAAGCTGAGACACACTAGCTTTGGTTTCCTTATTTACTATGCTGGCCATTGTTCAGATACAGAAACGTAGAACTGCTGGAAAACTTTGGGAATCCTCTGTCACTGGGGATTATCTGCCTATTGTTGGAAGCACAGGGATGTGACCAATGCTCTACTGCCAACTGACAGTGATGAACGCTGAACCGATTGTGTATAGTGATGTCACTCAGTGGCCAACCCTGAAAGTAACAGGCTGCAGAGGGGAGAAACTGTGAAACGTGCTATTATAGTGACTTGGTTCAAGATGTCTGTTTTCCTTAATGATTTCAAAGCAATGTTCAATGGACAGCTGCTGTTCAACAGAACAATGCAGGTCACACTGCTTAGTCTTTACTGTACATTAGAGCTGTATGACATGAGTATTACTTTTATTTTCACAGAATGAAGAGTCTCACGCTGGTGAGCGACCACCAGGAGCAGCTGCTCTTCCCCGTGAGTATGTTCTAGAATAAAAGCGTACATTGAAGGTTTGGAGAGTTTAATGTCTTTCTTGTCCTGGAGGTACCTAACTGCACAGTCGTGAAACTGAACAAAGTAACTGATGCATTTTAATCCGTTGACTGAAAGACGCAGTGGAATGAGAGGCTCATTGTCATGCTTTCCCTGTAGTTATGGGCTTGGGCAACATGGGAGGCCTGATGAGAGGAGGCGGCATGTAGTAAAACTTTCAGTCGACCTACATTTGGTCTTTCCAGACAGAATGTGATTCCTTCCAAAATCACGAAACATGACTGTTCCTACTTTGAACAACAATGTGAAACTGTAGCAGCAGTTTTGTGCTCCATCACAGAGTATTCAAAGAGAAACACTATTCAATGGGATTTATTTTGTAAGGAGAAGTTTATCTGTACATTGTGCCCTCTGTGTTAACGTCTTTAAGGATGGGCAGAATGAATGGTAAGGACGTTTTGGAAACCTACTCAGCACTCCAGAACAAGCGTGGAACAGTTTCACATTTAGCTGCATGTCTGGTTGTTTCATCTCGTGCATTGTCAGAGATGGACTGTGGGATTGGAGGTGCTTTTGACAGGGAATGTGGGCCAAATGTAATGGGAATGTCTCGCAGTAAGTTTGGAGACTCCTTTGAAAGAGGAAGGGGTTGGTATTTATAGGGTTTATTTGAAAGCCACTGATGCTTACTTCCACTCATGCATTTTGTTTCTTCTCTTCTGTTTGCTCACTTTTATAGGAACCTCCATGGACCCACGCATGGTCGTCACATGTTCGATAAATCCTGAAAAGTTTTCGAATGCGACGACCATGGCAAAGATGATGTGCTCCTGCCGGGACTGCCGCTTTTAAAAAAAAAAAAAAAAAAAAAAAAATAAAAGCGTAAATTTAAACTCTGCTGGTCTGTGAGTCTGATAATATGAATCTCGTCCCAAATTGCCACACGAGTATTTGAATGAAGCCAACATAAGTTAGGAATGAGAAATCATTCAGGTTAAACCCTGTGTGGTGACTAATATATATTGACTTTCTATTTGAAACAATGTTTTAGGTTGCATCTTAGTTTGAAGAACTGCCTCACTGCAGTAATTTTAGACACTCCTTTGACTCAAACTTCTTTCTGGAATAACAAATGCAAGACACACACTTTTTCTTTTTTTAAAATTAATTTTCTAACCACTTTGATACATATTTCACATGCTCGGAATACTTTCCTTACATGATTATATACCAGGCTTTTATTCCCTTGTGTAGTAAATGAAAATGGGGAGTTTAATCATATTGTGCCAGTACCACCATGTTCTTGTTGTTCAGAATAATGGCTAAGAACATGCCGTTTTAGGGCTACCAAAAATGATTGTGGCCTATAACTTGTGACAGAAACAATATTTCTGGTTCAAACTTGTAGGATATCATCCAGAAGGGCTATATGTGACACATTATATCCCAACAGTCTCTGCTGAATAACTTTTAAATAACATAAATACTGATAATGTCTTTTCAACCTGAAGGATGCGGCCTAGGTTTGGGACACAGCTAGGCTGTAGCCCGATTGAGGTGACGGTCTTGCCTCCGTCACGCCACCAAGGTTGCCTAGCAACCATGATACTAACTGCTGGAAATGTGGCACACAGCTTTGTTTAACAGAAATGAAGGGGAACATATTTTGTTCATTTGTTTGTTTCTACAAGAGCTTTGTGTGATGATAAATATTTGAGGCTGAGACCACGGGATGGTAAAATCATGATTCTTGGGCTTCATTTCTGTACTGAACAGTCATTTTAAGTTTAGCTAGTAAATAACAATTAGCTCATGCTGTGTGTAAAGCAAATGTACGAGCTGTGATAACTGTTCCTGATGAAATGAAGAGTAGACTGATATATGAAATATTGCTTTATTGGGTGAGAAAATCATACCATGTCATTGTTGTGGAAAATTTAACAATAACTTGCATCACACCCAGTGAGCTTGATTTGAAGTGGGTTGCACTGTGGAGAGGGCATCCCAGTGAAACACTAGGACCATCTCTGAATTGTGGCCACCGCCCTTACATCTCATATACAGAGACACTCTTAAACAAAGAACATTCCACAGCAGATCAATTATTAGCAGATCCTTATCTCTTCCATCTAGGAACAGTCCGACCAACCGTCACCTCCTCTGCAACAGGATGTCCAGAGCCTCAAGAGGAAAATGAGTCTGCTGTGAAGGTGCAATAAAACTGGGCCCACTTATGATCACATTCCACATGCATACAACTAGTGACAGGAGTGCTCTTACTATACTAAAGTCATATGGTTAAAATATGTGGTTAATACATGAGAAAAGAAATTCCACCGTTTGGATACAACCCCATTAGAATCACATTAAAACAAACATGGAGATTTCTTTTCCAACTACTGAACCATTGTGTACTAGTTGTGTCTAGTGTGAGACATATTACTTCACTTTATCATTAAATCCATATAGTCATGTTTTCCAATTTATTAACTGTTTCAGTAAAAGCACCCTCATCCCCAGTGTGTTAGGGATTGAGGCACACATGCCTCAAACATCACACACTCCTGAGCTAAATTTTACAGAGTAATCGATTTGCCTCTATCTATGCACTTTTCACTGTTGTAGACCCATTAAACAGTTCACAACATCTCAAAGGCATTTACAATTACCCTTACTATCCCCATATCAGTGATGCCTATTGGGAAACCGAAACAACCACATTTAACTCTGGAAGAACAACCTCATTCCCCAGGTGCTTCCAGCATGTTTGAGGCCTATCAAAATCCCACAATGAAATGTCATGAATCCAAAATCCTACCTTTAGGTGTCAAACAATGTGTCTAAGTTGCGCACACATGTCAAAAGAAACCACAATTGTTCTTATTCTTATGTTTACTCAGACAATGAGGACCTAATGCACTTACGCACCAGCAACTGACGTGCTAGAAAAACAGTCTCGCTGCCCTGAGAAAATGTACACAAAGTACAAATAATTATTATTCAAGTAGCTGCAAAGTTTGCTTTGACTGAGGCTCAGGACTCTGAAAAGAGTATGTGATGTTCGGAGAGTCGTGTGAATGCATATCATTTG
>NW_020327555.1:0-19439 GCF_001858045.2 Oreochromis niloticus
TGTTATACTTTTTAAAATATTACACTTTTTTCCTTTAATTTGTCCCATTGAAATGAATGGGAAACTTCCACAATTCTGCTAAAACTTGCTTGTCTTTGAAACTTAACTACTTTGTCATGCTTCACCTAGAAACTCCATTCAAACTTTAAAATGTTCTCAGATTATTGGGCTATTCCTGTCTGATTCAGCTTTTTCAGATCTTCTACCGTTTTAATCTTATCTCTCTTTAAGTTTTCAGTTGCAAAATTTGTGATTTTCAGAAAATACATGCGTTGCTATGGTTGCTATGCAATTAAGTCAGAGTGAGTGCTGGTCCGTTCTGAATTTTCTCTTCATGTCTAAACAACTTCTTGCTACTCACAATTTCCACTCAACCCCCACAAATTATACATCAAAACGTAGGTATTTTTGCTGGCTTTCAGAAAATGTCACTATCTTTATTTTTGAGGTTTACCGTTTTTTCGCAATTTGCCTCGGAGTGACACAAGGTCTGACAACTCCCCATTCAAAGTCTATGGGGAGGTTTGAAATTCAGAGCTGAAATTCTGTAACGGGAGGCATTTCAAATTGCCATATCTCTTTAACAAAGCAAAGTTAGGACATGAGGCTTGTGCCAATATATCTTCAGACACTGCTGACACTCACAGTGGAAGCAGTTTTATACAATTAATCTTACCGTTGAGCAATGAATTACGTTTGTTTGAGGGGTGGAAATCTGTCCTTCTCTCAGTCTTCAACTCTGGAAATGAAGCCGTTTCTTCTCTCGTCATATCTCCGCGACGGAGGTAGAACGAGCTATGAAAATCGCAGTCAAATACACCAAAGTCCGCTGATTCACCCAGTACAAGAATTATGCTGCTAGCCCTCCTAGTTTTGAGTTACACGACGTTTTGTAACACCAAAAAACGGCGTTTTCGCCTCTCACCGCGATCTATTTTCTGACTGCCCAAGTATCTGTCTTCAGACCCCTGCCCCCTTTCCAGGTGGCGCAATCAGTAATGACACGGCTCTGCAACTCAAAGGTCGTGGGTTCAATCCACCTTGGTCCACGTTTTTTTTTTTCACTACAAATTGATACACTATCACAGACCTGTAATTTATATTGCTAATTTATTACAATTCTGCAAAGTTTTATGATTTTAGCAGCTTTCTAATATGGACCTCAGATTCTTGTTAACGCTCCATGGCAGAAACAATACACAGCCTGATAAGCAGACTGAGCAGTACCTCTGATTGGTGAATTTGAGCAGAACCAGGTTGTTCTTTCATTTCATTTCTTATTATTTCACACATGGTTCAACAGTGTTTTTTTTCTACATACAGAACCTTCTGCCTCTTTCAGCAGAAATCTGCTCATTCACCTCATCTCTTGTGTTGGATGCCCTCTTGTGCGCCTTTTGGTATGCCTTAGTAACGTGAACACTGCAAAGAAGTGGTATCAGACTGGTTTGTAGTGAGGAATTTGTTCCATTTCTTTCATCTTAATCCGTATTCATGTTTAATGTAGTAACTTTTGGCACAAATACCACAATATGGCAGAAACACTATGTTTGGCACAAATACTTTGATTTAGTATACTTTAGCTTCTTCACCCTTTTCAGCAAAATTTTCATTTTTTTCACCCCCTTTCAGCACAAATTCCATTTTTTTGACTGTTTCAAAAAAAAAAACTCTTTTCAGCAGAAACTCTGCTGATTCATCTCTTTTCAGCGCACGTTCTGCTCCTTTGCCTTTTTTCTGCAGAAATTCTTGATTCACCTCTTTCTGCAAAATTTTCAGCCTTTTCACCTCTTATCAGCACAATTCTCAGCAGCTTCTGCTCATTTCAGCAGAATTGTCAGTCTGTCCACCTCTTCTCTGTGAGAATGTGTTTGGGTCAGTGAGATGAGTAGCTGCTTTGAGCCTGGTAGGGCCAGGTTCGAATCCTGCTCAGGGCAACATTTTTGTTTTCACCACCATACAACTTTTTGCAGTACCTCTGATTGGTGAAAATGAGCAGAACCAGGTTGTTCTTTCATTTCATTTCTTTATTTATTTCACACATGGTTCAACAGTGTTTCTTTTTCTACATACAGAACCTTCTGCCTCTTTTCAGCAGAAATTCTGCTCATTCACCTCATCTCTTGTTTTGGAGTGCCCTCTTGTGGCGCCTTTGTAGTGCCTTAGTAAACATGAACACTGCAAAGAAGTGGTATCAGACTGGTTTGTAGTGGAGAATTTGTTGCCAGTTTCTTTCATCTTTAATCCGTATTCATGTTGTAATGTAGTAGTACCACAATATGCAGAAACACTATGTTTTGGCACAAATACTTGATTTAGTATACTTAGCTTCTTCATCTCTCACCCCTTTCAGCAAATTTTCATTTTTTCACCCCTTTTCAGCACAAATTCCAGCTTTTTTGGCTGTATTCAGAAAAAAGACAACTCTTTTGAGCAGAAACTCTGCTGATTCATCTCTTTTCAGCGCAAGTTTCTGCTTCTTTGCCTCTTTCTGCAGAAATTCTGCTGATCACCTCTTTTCTGCAAAATTTTCAGCCTTTCACCTCTTATCACACAATTGTCAGCAGCTTCTGCTCATTTCAGCAGAATTGTCCATCTCCTCCACCTCTTCTTTGTAAGAAGACTTTGGCTCAGGAAATGAATAGCCACCTTGAGCAGAAATTCTGCTGATTCATCTCTTTCAGTGCAACTTATGTCTTTACCTCTTTTCTGCAGAAATTCTGCTGATTCACCTCTTTCTGCAAAATTTTCACCTTTTCACTTCTTCTCAGCACAATTCTCAGCAGCTTCTGCTCATTTAGCAAAATGTCGATTCTCCATCTCCTGTTTTTGAGAGAAAGATTTGGTTCAGTGAGATGAGCAGCTACCTTGAGACGAGAAGGGCCAGGTTCAAATCCTGGTCATGGCAAAACCTGTTTTCAGTTTTCTCTTTTGTTCTTTTGTTCTGCCTCTTTTCTGCAGAAACTCTGCTGATTCATCTCTTTTCAGCGCAAGTTTCTGCTCCTTTGCCTCTTTTCTGCAGAAATTCTGCTGATTCACCTCTTTTCTGCAAAATTTTCAGCCCTTTCACCTCTTATCAGCACAATTCTCAGCAGCTTCTGCTAATTTCAGCAGAATTGTCAGTCTGTCCACCTCTTCTCTGTGAGAATGTGTTTGGGTCAGTGAGATGAGTAGCTGCTTTGAGCCTGGCAGTATATCTGTTATGTTATAGTATTACTACTAAATCACAGTATTTCTGCCAATTCAAGGAGGCTGACTGTTACTAAGTGCATCAGTGTACATAGGTCATCTCTTGTGTTGGAGTGCCCTCTTGTGCGCCTTTTGGGTAGTGCCTTAGTAAACGTGAACACTGCAAAGAATGGTATCAGACTGGTTTGTAGTGGAGGAATTGTTGCCAGTTTCTTCATCTTTAATCCGTATCATGTTGTAATGTAGTAGTACCACAATATGGCAGAAACACTATGTTTTAGCACAAATACTTTGATTTGGTATACTTTAGCTTCTTCACCCCTGTAGGCAAAATTTTCATTTTTTTCACCCCTTTTCAGCACAAATTCCAGCTTTTTTGGCTGTTTTCAGAAAAACAAAACTCTTTTCAGCAGAAACTCTGCTGATTCATCTCTTTTCAGCGCAACTTATTGCTTCTTTACCTCTTTTCTGCAGAAATTCTGCTGATTCACCTCTTTTCTGCAAAATGTTCAGCCTTTTCACCTCTTATCAGCACAAATCTCAGCTGTTTTCAGAAAAAAAACTCTTTTGAGCAGAAATTCTGCTGATTCATCTCTTTTAGGCGCAACTTATTGCTTCTTTACCTCTTTTCTGCAGAAATTCTGTGATTCACCTCTTTCTGCAAAATTTCAGCCTTTTCACTTCTCTGAGCACAGTTCTCAGCAGCTTCTGCTCATTTAGCAAAATTGTCAGTTTCTCCATCTCTTGTTTTTGTGAGAATGAGTTTGGTTCAGTGAGATGAGCAGCTGCCTTGAGACTAGAAGGACCAAGTTCAAATCCCGGTCGTGGCAAAACCTGTTTTCAGTTTCTCTTTTGTTCTGCCTCTTTTCTGCAGAAATTCTGCTCATTCACCTCATCTCTTGTGTTGGAGTGCCCTCTTGTGGCGCCTTTTGGGTAGTGCCTTAGTAAACGTGAACACTGCAAAGAAGTGGTATCAGACTGGTTTGTAGTGGAGGAATCTGTTGCCAGTTTCTTTCATCTTTAATCCGTATTCATGTTGTAATGTAGTAGTACCACAATATGGCAGAAACACTATGTTTTAGCACAAATACTTTGATTTAGTATACTTTAGCTTCTTCAGCTTCTTCACCCCTTTTCAGCAAAATTTTCATTTTTTTCACCCCTTTTCAGCACAAATTCCAGCTTTTTGGCTGTATTCAGAAAAAAGACAACTCTTTTGAGCAGAAACTCTGCTGATTCATCTCTTTTCAGCGCAAGTTTCTGCTTCTTTGCCTCTTTTATGCAGAAATTCTGCTGATTCACCTCTTTTCTGCAAAATTTTCAGCCTTTTCACCACTTATCAGCACAATTGTCAGCAGCTTCTGCTCATTTCAGCAGAATTGTCCGTCTCTCCACCTCTTCTTTGTAAGAATGACTTTGGCTCAGGGAAATGAATAGCTGCCTTTGAGCAGAAATTCTGCTGATTCATCTCTTTTCAGCGCAACTTATTGCTTCTTTACCTCTTTTCTGCAGAAATTCTGCTGATTCACCTCTTTTCTGCAAAATTTTCAGCCTTTTCACTTCTTCTCAGCACAATTCTCAGCAGCTTCTGCTCATTTAGCAAAATTGTCAGTTTCTCCATCTCTTGTTTTTGAGAGAAAGAGTTTGGTTCAGTGAGATGAGCAGCTGCCTTGAGACGAGAAGGGCCAGGTTCAAATCCCGGTCATGGCAAAACCTGTTTTCATTTTTCTCTTTTGTTCTTTTGTTCTGCCTCTTTTCTGCAGAAATTCTGCTGATTTACCTCTTTTCTGCAAAATTTTCAGCCTTTTCACCCCTTATCAGCACAATTCTCAGCAGCTTCTGCTCATTTTAGCAGAATTGTCGGTCTCTCCTCCTCTTTTTTGAGAGAATGAGTTTAGCTCAGTGAGATGAGTAGCTGCCTTGAGACCAGGAGGGCCAGGTTCAAATCCTGCTCAGGGCAACATGTTTTTTTTTCACCACCATACAACTTTTTGCAACTTTTCATCTTTTTCAGCTTTTCAGCAGACAGCTTCAGCGTTAAGGCATCCACACAGCATTTTCGCAGGAAATGCAAATTTTTCTAGTTGTGTGGATGCCCTAAAGGGCTTCCACACTATTGAGTTCTTGTTTCTCTTTATTCTTTATTCCACTATATTATTCTAGTTGCTTCCGTACACTTTTTGGCACTTATCTACTCCCTCAGTTTTCAGCCGATTTTCTCAGTTCAAACTCTAAACTGTTCTGCTCTTTCTGCTAATGCCGGCAATGACTTTTGGTGTTTATTACTATTATACTTTTTAAAATATTACACTTTTTTCCTTTAATTTGTCCCATTGAAATGAATGGGAAACTTCCACAATTCTGCTAAAACTTGCTTGTTTTTGAAACTTAACTACCTCCTCATACTTTCACCTAGAAACTCCATTCAAACTTTAAAATGTTCTCAAATTATTGGGCTATTCCTGTCTGATTCAGCTTTTTCAGATCTTCTACCGTTTTAATTTTATACCTCTTTAAGTTTTCAGTTGCAAAATTGTGATTTTTCAGAAAATACATGCGTTGCTATGGTTGCTATGCAATTAAGTCAGAGTGAGTGCTGGTCCGTTCTGAATTTTCTCTTCATGTCTAAACAACTTCTTGCTACTCGCCCAATTTCCACTCAAGCTCCACAAATTATACATCAAAACGTAGGTATTTTTGCTGGCTTTCAGAAAATGTCACTATCATTGTTGTGGGAGTTATAGATTTTATGCAAATCTTCTCAGAGTAACACAAAGTCTGAAAATTCTCCATAGAAAGTCAATGGAGAGTTTGTTCAAAATCACCGCTGTATTTCTCTAATGAGAGGCATTTTCAAATCGTCATATCTCCTTAATGAAACAAAGTTGAGACATGAGGCTTGTGCAAATATATCTTCAGACACTCCTGATGCTCACAATTCAAAAAGTTTTTTATCACCTATTACCGTTTGGCCATGAATTACACTTGTTTGAGAGTAGGAAATTCGTGCCTTGCTCAGATCTCTTCAGATTTCAAACTCTGGAAATGAGGCACTTTTTTCTCTCGTCATATCTTTTTGATGGATTTCCACAGAGACCTGAAAATTTCCATGACTGTTCACCAAAGCCTGCTGTTTCTTACGGTGAAAGAATGATTTTGATGCTCCATATAGATTTAGAGTTACAAAACGTTGTTTGAGGGCAAGTCAAGGCAGTTTTGCTTCGCCTCTACTCAGTTACAGTGTATTACAAGTCATATATCTTCAATAATTTATATTTTATCTCTGAATTAAGAAGACCTGCAGATTCCCCCATCTCTTCTGAACAAAACGGTGTCAGAACGAGCATTCTAGCCCCTACGGTTAGGAAATTATGGCCATTTGTTCGAGGGGAATCCTGAATGTGAGAAATACACTGCAGAAAACTTATACCTCTCTCTGTGTCTGTGTGTGTGAGGGCTGATTACAGCAGGTGCAGCTAATTTAACTGACCTAGATATACCAAGCCCAGACTCTTAACAGCTCCTGTTCACTTTGCGCTCTGTGTATGTGTGTGTGTATCAATATTTCTCCCATGTTGAAGTATTACTCCTCCATAATAGTATTTCTGCTATATCAAAGTACTTCTACTACATCTTAGTACTTCTGCTCAACCATGGTATTTCTGGTAAATCATAGTATTTTTGAAAAATCATGGTATTTGTGCCAAATCATGGTTTTGGGGCCAAATCAGAATATTTCTGATATGTTATAGTATTACTACTAGGTGGAAGTATTTCTGTTATGTTATAGTATATATGCTAAATATAGTATATCTGCCAAATCATAGTATTTATCCCAAATCATAGTATTTATGCCAAATTACAGTATTTCTGCAAAAAGGCAGAAATAGTACCTTTTAGCAGAAATTTCTGCCAAAAAATAATATTTATGTTAAAACATAGTATTTCTGCTAAATCATAGTATTTGTACTGAAACATAGTATTTCTGCCCAATCATAGTATTTGTACCCAATCATAGTATTTCTGCCATATCATAGTATTTGTGCCAAATGATGGGATTTTGCCAAAACATGGTACTTGTGCCAAATTATAGTATTTGTGCCCAATTAATATTTCTGTTATGTTATAGTATTACTACTAAGTCGTAGAATTTCTGTTATGTTATAGGATATCTGCTGAATAAGGTATATGTGCCAAAACATAGTATTTATACCAAATCATAGTATTTGTGCTAAAACATAGTATTTCTGCCATATTGTGGTATTTGTGCAAAAACAGACTGTCTGCAACATCACAGTATATCTGTTATGTTATAGTATTACTACTAAGTCACAGTATTTCTGCCAATTCGTAGTATTTGTACTAAATCATACTACTCGTGCCAAATCATAGTATTTGTTGCGAATCATAGTATTCAAACCAAAACATAGTATTTGTACCAAAGCATTGTATTTGTATGAAGTACCGTATTTCTGCCAAATCATAGAATTACTGCATTTTCATAGTATTTTGAGGAATCCCTTTTGTGATAGTATTACTTCTAAGTCATAGTATTTCTGCTTTGTCATAGTATTTGTACTAAAACGCAGTATTTCTGCCAAATCATAGTATTACTGCTATTTCATAGTATTTGAGTGAAATTACAGTGTTTCTGCAAAAACATTGTATTTCTGCTAAATCATAGTATTTCTGTTATCTTAAAGTACTTGCACTCAATTATAGTATTTGTGCCAAAGTTTAGTATTTCTGCCAAATCATATTATCTCTGCTAAATCATAGTGTCTGCCAAATGATAATTTTTGTGCCTAAGCGCAGCATTTGTACCAAAACATAGTATTTCAACAAAATCACAGTATTTCTGCTATGTTATAGTATTTGTGCTTGTAGAAAAGCCTGTGTTAGTGTGAGCTACATTACCCAGCAGCCTCTGAGCAGTGAGGGGATTCATGGGACTTCTGAGCTAGATGGTCTTCCTTTGTTCCTGTGCTAACGATTGAGGAGAGAGCTGCTGGGAAGGGGAGCAAATAGCCCATCCTGTATTTGTTGGGGATGGTGTGTGTCACATAAACGTGAGTTAATGTTCCATGCTTAAGATGTTTACCCTGCTACTTGTGTGTATTGGTTTTAGTTACCTTTAGTGTATGTGCTAGTTAGCGATAGCTATGGCAGCCCAGTTATTTGATTGTTTTGGGCTTGTTCCTGCTTTGTTTGTTCCCCCTGCAAATTTATGTGAATTTGTACACTGTAATATCGCTGTATTACGTAGTGGCTAAGTAGGAGGTTGACTGTTACTAAGTGCATCAGTGTACATAGGTCATCTCTTGTGTTGGAGTGCCCTCTTGTGGCGCCTTTTGGGTAGTGCCTTAGTAAATGTGAACACTGCAAGAAGTGGTATCAGACTGGTTTGTAGTGGAGGAATTTGTTGCCAGTCTCTTAAATCTTTAATCCGTATTCTTGTTGTAATGTATACCCTGTTCTTAATCATAGAAACCATACCATATCACCCCTCCACATCCTCCTACTGTATGCCATATCTCCCTGTAACATCCATCTGACTGCCAATAAACTCCACCTGTGGTAATCTAATTCCTGGATGTCAGCCTCTCCTTCTGACCGAGGATAGCTACTGTTGCAGCACTACCCAGCATTAAACTGACGTACACCATTCTGTACAGTGCTAAATCATAGTGTTTGTGCCAAACAATTGCATTCACCCAAATAATAGTATTTCTGTTATGTTATATTGTTACTGCTCATAGTATTTCTGCCAAATCATGGTATTTGTTCCAAAGCATAGTATTTCTTCCAAAGCATAGTATTTCTTCCAAATCATAGTATAACTGCAAAATAAGTTTTTGAGCCAAAACATATTTTTTGTGCTAAAACATAGTATTTGTGCCAAATCATAGTATTTCTGCTAAATCCTAGTAATTTTGCTCAATGATAGAATTTCGCCTATGCTGTAGTACTTTTTGCTAGATTATAGTATTTCTGCTAAGTCAAAGTATTTCATGTAAATCATAGTATTTCTACCAAGTCCCAGTGTTTCTGCTAAATCATAAATCATACATAAATCAATGTTTCAGCACAAATTGTATGATTTGGCTCAAATACTATCATTTGGCAGAATTTTCTATGCTTCAGCACAAATGCTATGACTTGTAAGAAAAAATATTATTTAGTATAAATACTAATAATACTGTGTTTTAGCACAGATTCAGCTAACACTATGATTTGTCACAAGTGGTATGATTTGGTACAAATACTGTGATTTGGCACAAACACTGTGATTTAGCAGAAATACTGCGATTTGGCAGAAATACTATCATTTGGTTCAAATATTATGATTTAGAAGAAATACTATTTTATAGTATAAATACTATGTTCAGGCTTTAAAAAAATTCTGCTATTTCTGCTAATGTGTACTATGACTTTTGACCATTGAAATGAATGGAACACATTATCAATGTGGTCACTGATTTTGCTCCTTGGAGTGAGCTGTGTTTTAGCTCAGTGAGATGAGCAGCAGTTCTCAGAGCGGGAGGCCCGGGTTCAAATCCCGCATATGGCAACTATTTTTTTCAGTGCACAATTATATTGTTTTAACTCTTTTAAACACAAACGTCAGATTCTTCACCCCTTTTCACCAGAATTTTCCAGTTTTTTCACCACTTTTCAGCACAAATCCCAGCATTTTCAGCTGTTTTAAGCAAAAACCTCTTTTCAGCAGAATTTTGCTCATTCACCTCTTTTCAGCAGAAATTATGCTGATTGACCTCTTTTCAGCAGAATTTTCAGCATTTTGCTTATTCAACTCTTCTGCAAAATTTTCAGCCTTTTCACCTCTTATCAGCACAATTCTCAGCAGCTTCTGCTCATTTCAGCAGAATTGTCCGTCTCTCCGTCTCTCCACCTCTTCTTTGTAAGAATGACTTTGGCTCAGGGAAATGAATAGCCACCTTGAGACCAGGAGGGCCAGGTTCGAATCCTGCTCAGTGGGGCATTTTTTTTTTCACCACCATACAACTTTTTGCAACTTTTCATCGTTTTTAGCTTTTCATAGTACCATAGTATTTCCACAAAATATTTGTATTTCTGCTACGTTATATTATTACTGCTCATAGTATTTCTGCCAAATTTTGGTATTTGCTCCAAAGCACAGTATTTCTGCCAAATCACAATATAACTGCAAAATAAAGGTTTTTGAGACAAATCATAGCGTTTGTGCTAAATCCTAGTAATTCTGCTCATAGAATTTCTGCTATGCTGAGGTGCTTTCTGCTAGATTATAGTTTTTCTGCTAAATCAAAGTATTTCATGTAAATCATACCAAGTCCCAGTGTTTCTGCCAAATCATAAATCATAAATAATGTGGCGTGTTGGGGGAACAGCTAGTCCTCTCCCATCATGCCTTGGGACATGTGCTGCTGTTTAGATGTTCTTGTTTCATTGTTTATGGTTACGTTACTTTTAACTGTTGTCTTGAATGTTGTGTTTATACTATGGTACAAAGTCACTGACAGTTATTGTTTTATAGGAAGGAAGAATGCAGTACCATAAGTGAGTTCTGTTATGCTGTTATTGACCCTTGAAACACATTGTAGAACAAGCAAGTGTTTAATAAAAAGCTTCTCCTACCAGCTTGGGGTGGAATTACAAGCTCAAGCTTTCCCTGTGTGCTTATTTGCAAGACTTGTATGTGCCATAATAATTTTAATAAAGCAAAGTTAAGATGAGAAGCTTGTTCCAATTCATCTTCAGACAGTGCTGCCAGTCACGGTTGGAGCAGTTTTTACTGTCATCTTACTGTTGAGCCATAAATTACGTTTGTTTTCCAACTCTTAAAATGAAGCCGTTTCTTCTCTCGTCATATCTCCGTGACGGAGGTACAAAGAGCTATGAAAATCGCAGTCAAAGTTCAGCAAAGTCTGCTGATTTACCCAGTACAAGAATTGTGCTTCTATCGCACCTAGTTTTTGAGTTACACGACGTTTTGTAACTCCGAAAAATCGGCGTTTTACGCCTCTCACCGCGATCTAATTCTGACTGCTCAAGTCTCTGTGTTTTAGGCACCTGCCCCCTTTGGGACCAGACCTCATTTGGCTCAGAGGGTTGAGAAGCTGCTGTGAGACCTAGTGGCAGAGGTTCGAGTCCTACCTGTGACAGTTGCTACACATCATCCCCACTTGCATGCACTCTGCTTTCTTGACACTCTTCAGTGTACCCTTACACATAAAGCCATCTCCATCAAGCGCATCTACACCTCTTTTTTAGCAGATAATTCTGCATTTTCGCTTGTTTTCAGCAACTGCTGATGCTGATAGCCCTCCTAGTTTTTGAGTTACACGACGTTTTGTAACTCCAAAAAACGGCGCTTTTCGCCTCTCACCGCGATCTATTTCTGATTGCTGATCGCTTTGTTTTTCAGCAATCAGTAATGACACGGCTCTGCAGCTCCAAGGTCGTGGGTTCAATCCCACCTTGGTCAACATTTTTTTTTCACTACAAATTTATACACTATCACAGACCTGTAATTTATATTGCTAATTTTTTTCACTACAAATGAGTAGTGCAAAAACATACTATGTCTGCAACATCACAGTATATCTGTTATGTTATAGTATTACTACTAAATGACAGTATTTCTGCCAATTCAAGGAGGCTGACTGTTACTAAGTGCATCAGTGTACATAGGTCATCTGTTGTGTTGGAGTGCCCTCTTGTGGCGCCTTTTGGGTAGTGCCTTAGTAAACGTGAACACTGCAAAGAAGTGGTATCAGACTGGTTTGTAGTGGAGGAATTTGTTGCCAGTTTCTTTCATCTTTAATCCGTATTCATGTTGTAATGTAGTAGTACCACAATATGGCAGAAACACTATGTTTTGGCACAAATACTTTGATTTGGTATACTTTAGTTTCTTCACCCCTTTTCAGCAACATTTTCATTTTTTCCACCCCTTTTCAGCACAAATACCAGCTTTTTTGGCTGTTTTCAGAAAAAAAAACCTCTTTTCAGCAGAAACTCTGCTGATTCATCTCTTTTCAGCGCAAGTTTCTGCTTCTTTGCCTCTTTTCTGCAGAAATTCTGCTGATCCACCTCTTTTTTGCAAAACTTTCAGCCTTTTCACCTGTTATCAGCACAATTCTCAGCAGCTTCTGCTCATTTCAGCAGAATTGTCCGTCTCTCCACAACAACTTTTTGCAACTTTTCATCTTTTTCAGCTTTTCAGCAGACAGCTTCAGCGTCAAGGCATCCACACAGCATTTTCGCAGGAAATGCAAATTGTGTGGATGCCCTAAAGGGCTTCCACACTATTGAGTTCCTGTTTCTCTTTATTCTTTATTCCACTATATTATTCTAGTTGCTTCCGTACACTTTTTGGCACTTAACTACTCCTTCAGTTTTCAGCCGATTTTCGCCATTCAAACTTTAAAAAATTCTGCTCTTTCTGCTAATGCCGGCTATGACTTTTGGTGCTCATAACTTCTATACTTTTTGAGATATTGAATTTTTTTTGCAATATTTTTTGCCCATTTCTGCCATATTATCAGTGGCCTCGCTGATTTTCTTTGCCGGGAAGACCTGTGTTTTAGCTCAGTGAGATGAGCAGCCGTTCTCAGACTGGGAGGCCCGGGTTCAAATCCCGCTTATGGCAACATTTCTTTCAGTTAACAGTTAAACTTTTTTAACTCTTTTCAACACAAATTGAAGCTTTTTCACCCCTTTTCAGCACAATTTTCAGTTTTTTCACCACTTTTCAGCACAAATCCCAGCTTTTTCAGCTGTTTTCAGCAAAAACCTCTTTTCAGCAGAATTCTGAAAAGAGTTCTGCAGAACAAAAGAGTTCTGCAGAACTCTTTTGCTGAAAAGACAGCAGAAATTCTGCTGATTGAACTCTTTTCAGCAGAATTTTCACCCCTTTTCAGCCCAAATTCTGCTTATTCACCTCTTCTGCAAAATTTTCAGCCTTTTCCCCTATTATCAGCACAAATCTCAGCTTTTTTCAGAAAAAAACTCTTTTGAGCAGAAATTCTGCTGATTCATGTCTTTTCAGCGCAACTTTTTGCTTCTTTACCTCTTTTCTGCAGGAATTCTGCTGATTCACCTCTTTTCTGCACAATTCTCAGCAGCTTCTGCTCATTTAAGCAGAATTGTCAGTCTCTCCACCTCTTCTTTGTCAGAATGACTTTGGCTCAGTGAGATGAGTCGCTGCCTTAGGACCTGGAGGGTCAGGTTCGAATCCTGCTTAGGGCAATGTTTTTTTTTTAGCAAAAATTTCCCTGTCTTTACCCCTTTCAGTAGAAGTTTTTGGCTTTTCACCACTTTTCAGCAAACATTTTCTGCTTCTTCACCTGTTTTCAGCAGAATTTTCAGTTTCTTCACCGCCATATAACTTTTTGCAAGTTTTTAACTTTTTCAGCTTTTTCAGCAGGCAACTTCAGCGTTAAGGCATCCACACAGCATTTTCGCAGGAAATGCAAATTTTTCTAGTTATTCTTCTAGTTGCTTCCGTACACTTTTTGGCACTTAACTACTTCCACAGTTTTCTGCCGATTTTCTCAGTTCAAACTCTATACTGTTCTGCTCTTTCTGCTCTTTCCGGCAATGACTTTTGGTGTTTATTACTGTTATACTTTTTAAAATATTACACTTTTTTCCTTTAATTTGTCCCATTGAAATGAATGGGAAACTTCCACAATTCTGCTAAAACTTGCTTGTCTTTGAAACTTAACTACTTTGTCATACTTTCACCTAGAAACTCCATTCAAACTTTAAAATGTTCTCAGATTATTGGGCTATTCCTGTCTGATTCAGCTTTTTCAGATCTTCTACCGTTTTAATTTATACCTCTTTAAGTTTTCAGTTGCAAAATTGTGATTTTTCAGAAAATACATGCGTTGCTATGGTTGCTATGCAATTAACTCAGAGTGTGCACTCGTCCTTTCTGAATTTTCTCTTCATGTCTGAACAACTTCTTGCTACTCGCTCAATTTCCACTCAACCCCCACAAATTATACATCAAAACGTAGGTATTTCTGTTGGCTTTCAGAAAATGTCACTATCATTGTTGTGGGACTTATAGACTTTTTGCAGATCTCCTCAGAGTAACATAAAGTCTCAAAACTCTCCATAGAAACTCAATGGAGAGTTTCTTCAAAATCAGCGCTGGAATTCTCTAATGAGAGGCATTTTCAAATCGTCATATCTCCTTAACGAAACAAAGTTGAGACATGACGCTTGTGCCAATATATCTTCAGACGTCACTGATGCTCACAATTCAAGAATTTTTTCCTCACCTATTACCGTTTGGCCATGAATTACACTTGTTTGAGGATAGGAAATTTGTCCCTCGCTCAGATTTCTTCAGATTTCAAACTCTGGAAATGAGGCACTTTTTCTCTCATCATATCTTTTGATGGATTTCCACAGAGACCTGAAAATTCCCATGACTGTTCACCAAAGCCTGCTGTTTCTTACGGTGAAAGAATGATTTTGATGCTCCATATAGATTTAGAGTTACAAAACATTGTTTGAGGGCAAGTCAAGGCAGTTTTGCTTTGCCTCTACTCAGTTACAGTGTATTACAAGTCATATATCTTTAATAATTTATATTTTATCTCTGATTTATGAAGACCTGCAGATTCCCCATCTCTTCTGAACAAATCGGTGTCAGAATGAGCATTCTAGCCCTACGGTTAGGAAATTATGGCCATTTGTTCGAGGGAATCCTGAATGTGAGAAATATACTGCAGAAAACTCACACCTCTCTCTGTGTCTGTGTGTGTAAGTGCTGATTACAGCAGGTGCAGCCAATTTAGCTGACTTAGATATACCAAACCCAGACTCTCAACAGCCTCTGCACACTTTGCTCTCTGTGTATGTGTGTGTGTATATCAATATTTCTCCCATGTTAAAGTATTACTCCTCCATAATAGTATTTGTGCTACATCAAAGTACTTCTACTACATCTTAGTACTTCTGCTCAATCATAGTATTTCTGCTAAATCATAGTATTTTTGAAAAATCATGGTATTTGTGCCAAATCATGGTTTGGGGGCAGAACCATAATATTTATTTTATGTTATGAGATTACTACTAAGTGCAGGAATGTCTGTTATGTTATAGTTTATGTGCTGAATATAGTATATCTGCCAAATCATAGTATTTATCCCAAATCATAGTATTTATGCAAAATTACAGTATTTCTGCCAAAAAGCAGAAATAGTACCTTTTAGCAGAAATTTCTGTGAAAAGATATTATTTATGTTAAAACATAGTATTTCTGCTAAATCATAGTATTTCTGCCAAATCATAGTATTTGTACTTATTCATAGTACTTGTGCCAAATCATAGTATTTGTACCCAATCATAGTATTTCTGCAATATGATCGTATTTGTGCCAAATCATGGTATCTTTTTGCCAAATCATGGTATTTGTGCCAAATCATGTTATTTGTGGCCAGTTAAAATTTCTGTTATATTAGTGTTACTACTAAGTCATAGAATTTCTGTTATGTTATAGTATATCTGCTGATTATGGTATATGTGCCAAATAATAGTATTTATAGCAAATAATAGTATTACTGCCCAAACATAGTATTTCTTGTAGTATTTGTAGTAGTAGTTGTTGTAGTATTTGTGCAAAAACATAGAATTTCTGCAAAATCATAGTATATCTGTTATGTTATAGTATTACTACCAAATCATAGTATTCCAAATCATAGTATTACTGCAATTCCATAGTATTTGAGCGAAATCGTACTATTTGTGAAAAAACATACTATGTCTGCAAAATCACATTATATCTGCTATGTTATACTATTACTACTAAGTCACAGTATTTCTGCCAATTCGTAGTATTCGTACTAAATCATACTACTTGTGCCAAATCATAGTATTGAAATCAAAATATAGTATTTGTACCAAAGCATTGTATTTGTACGAAGTACAGTATTTCTGCCAAATCAGAGAATTACTGCAATTTCATAGTATTTTGAGGAATCCCTTTGTTATAGTATTACTTCTAAGTCGTAGTATTTCTGCTTTGTCATAGTATTTGTACTGAAACATAGTATTTCTGCCAAATCATAGTTTTACTGCTATTTCATAGTGTTTGAGTGAAATTACAGTGTTTCTGCAAAAACATTGTATTTCTGCTAAATCATAGTATTTCTGTTATCTTAAAGTACTTGCACTCAATTATAGTATTGTGCCAAAGTGTAGTATTTCTGCCAAATCATATTATCTCTGCTAATCATAGTGTCTGCCAAATCATAATATTGTGCCTAAACGCAGCATTTGTACCAAAACATAGTATTGCTGCTATATCATAGTATTGATCCAAATCATAGTATATGTCCTAAAACATAGTATTTCTGCCAAATCATACTATTTTCCTAAAGCATAGTATTTCAACAAAATCACAGTATTTCTGCTATGTTATAGTATTTGTGCTTGTAGAAAAACCTGTGTTATTGTGAGCTACATTACCCAGCAGCCTCTGAGCAGTGAGGGAATTCATGGGACTTCTGAGCTAGATGGTCTTCCTTCGTTCCTGGCTAACGATTGAGGAGAGAGCTGCTGGGAAGGGAGCAAATAGCCCATCCTGTATTTGTTGGGGATGGTGTGTGTCACATAAACGTGAGTTAATGTTCCATGCTTAAGATGTTACCCTGCTACTTGTGTGTATTGGTTTAGTTACCTTTAGCGTATGTGCTAGTTAGCGATAGCTATGGCAGCACAGTTATTTGATTGTTTTGGGCTTGTTCCTGCTTTGTTTGTTCCCCCTGCAAATTATGTGAATTGTACACTGTAATATCGCTGTATTACGTAGTGGCTAAGTAGGAGGCTGACTGTTACTAAGTGCATCAGTGTACATAGGTCATCTCTTGTGTTGGAGTGCCCTCTTGTGGCACCTTTGGGTAGTGCCTTATAAACGTGAACACTGCAAAGAAGTGGTATCAGACTGGTTTGTAGTGGAGGAATTGTTGCCAGTTTCTTTCATCTTTAATCCGTATTCATGTTGTAATGTAGTAACTTTTGTGGCGCAAATACCACAATATGGCAGAAATACCATGTTTGGCACAAATACTTTGATTTGGTATACTTTAGCTTCTTCACCCCTTTTCAGCAAAATTTTCATTTTTTTCACCCCTTTTCAGCACAAATTCCAGCTTTTTCAGGTGTTTTCAACAGAAATCTCTTTTATTTCTGATTGCTGATGTCTTTGTTTTTCAGCCGCCCGCCCCCTTTCCAGGTGGCGCAATCAGTAATGACACGGCTCTGCAGCTCAATGGTCGTGGGTTCAATCCCACCTGGTCAACATTTTTTTTTCACTACAAATTATACACTTTCACAGACCTGTAATTATATTGCTAATTTTTTTCACTACAAATGAGTAGTGCAAAAACATACTATGTCTGCAACATCACAGTATATCTGTTATGTTATAGTATTACTACTAAATCACATTATTCTGCCAATTCAAGGAGGCTGACTGTTACTAAGTGCATCAGTGTACATAGGTCATCTCTTGTGTTGGAGTGCCCTCTTGTGGCGCCTTTTGGTAGTGCCTTAGTAAACGTGAACACTGCAAAGAAGTGGTATCAGACTGGTTTGTAGTGGAGGAATTTGTTGCCAGTTTCTTTCATCTTTAATCCGTATTCATGTTGTAATGTAGTAGTACACAATATGGCAGAAAAAATATGTTTTGCACAAATACTTTGATTTGGTATACTTAGCTTCTTCACCCTTTTCAGCAAAATTTCATTTTTTCACCCCTTTCAGCACAAATTCCAGTTTTTTTGGCTGTATTCAGAAAACAAAAACTCTTTTCAGCGCAAGTTTCTGCTTCTTGCCTCTTTTCTGCAGAAATTCTGCTGATTCACCTCTTCTGCAAAATTTCAGCCTTTTCACCTCTGACTGTTACTAAGTGCATCAGTGTACATAGGTCATTCTTGTGTTGGAGTGCCCTCTTGTGCGCCTTTGGGTAGTGCCTTAGTAAACGTGAACACTGCATAGAAGTGGTATCAGACTGGTTTGTAGTGGAGGAATTTGTTGCCAGTTTCTTCATCTTTAATCCATATTCATGTTGTAATGTAGTAACTTTCACCCCTTTCCGCAAAATTTCATTTTTTCACCCCTTTCAGCACAAATTCCAGCTTTTTGGCTGTTTTCAGAAAAAAAAACTCTTTTCAGCAGAAACTCTGCTGATTCATCTCTTTCAGCGCAAGTTCTGCTTCTTTGCCTCTTTTCTGCAAAAATTCTGCTGATTCACCTCTTTTCTCCAAAACTTCAGCCTTTGACCTCTTATCAGCACAATTCTCAGCAGCTTCTGCTCATTTAAGCAGAATTGTCCGTCTCTCCACCTCTTCTTTGTAAGAATGACTTTGGCTCAGGGAAATGAATAGCCACCTTGAGACCAGGAGGCCAGTTCGAATCCTGCTCAGTGGGGCATTTTTTTTTTCACCACCATACATTTTTGCAACTTTTCATCGTTTTTAGCTTTTCATAGTATCATAGTATTCCACAAAATATTGTATTCTGCTACGTTATATTTACTGCTCATAGTATTCTGCCAAATTTGGTATTTGCTCCAAAGCACAGTATTTCTGCCAAATCACAATATAACTGCAAATAAAGGTTTTTGAGACAAATCATAGCGTTTGTGCTAAATCTAGTAATCTGCTCATAAATTTCTGCTATGCTGAGGTCTTTTCTGCTAGATTATAGTTTTCTGCTAAATCAAAGTATTTCATGTAAATCATACCAAGTCCCAGTGTTTCTGCCAAATCATAAATCATAATAATGTGGCGTGTTGGGGAACAGCTAGTCCTCTCCCATCATGCCTTAGGACATGTGCTGCTGTTAGATGTTCTTGTTTCATTGTTTATGGTTACGTTACTTTTAACTGTTGTCTTGAATGTTGTGTTTATACTATGGTACAAAGTCACTGACAGTTATTGTTTTATAGGAGGAAGAATGCAGTACCATAAGTGAGTTCTGTTATGCTGTTATGACCCTTGAAGCACATTGTAAAACAAGCAAGTGTTTAATAAAAAGCTTCTCCTACCAGCTTGGGGTGGATACAACTCAAGCTTTCCTGTGTGCTTATTTGCAAGACTTGTATGTGCCATAATAATTTAATAAAGCAAAGTTAAGATGAGAAGCTTGTTCCAATCATCTTCAGACAGTGCTGCCATCACGGTTGGAGCAGTTTTTACTGTCATCTTGCTGTTGAGCCATAAATT